>NW_009709462.1:0-22358 GCF_000703405.1 Apaloderma vittatum
CATCCAGGGCAGGGCTCGCCCGAAGGCCGGCGGAAGGTTCCTTCAGTGGGTCTGCCCACCCGTCTTTCATGGCACAGAGCTTGGGTTGCTTTTTGGGTTTTTTTTTTAAATTTTTTTTGTGGTTTTGATGCCATTCAATGATTTTGAATTTGTGTCACTCCTATGTAGCACCCGCTGAGGCTTTCCAAATCATCTAGCCTCCCGGGGTAGATTTCTATTTTTTTTTCTTTCATTAGAGCAAAGGTTTTAAGGAGGATGTAAACCCTTTGAACTTATGGATGCCAGATGTTCACTCACTGTCTTCTATACGGCAAAAGTGTTTGTGGTGTGTAGCCAAACCAATATGAAGTTAAAACTGAAGAGATGCTTCTTTTACAAGCCCTCACGCTGGCCAGTTGAAACTCCTCACAAAATTTTTTCTGAGCGTAAGACTCCATGGCTGTCTGAAGCCAACAGTGAAATGTCCTTGTGTGTCCTAAAGGACTTCCCAGGCTTTTGACCTCAGAATATTAGCTTGAAACTATAATTGAGTTATTGAGGCTGTTTTCAGGCAGCAGTATTGAAAAGTGATTATTGGTTTTTTTAGAGCCTGATTTAACTGTACTTAATGCTCTGTTAAATATCATTTGACAGTCGTCTTCGGGATTCAGAGCAAACATACTTAGATCTATCTGAGAGATTTGAATAAACAGTTATCGTAATGCTCTTCTGTGTTTAAGAGTCTCTGGGCTTCTCTCCTTTGATTAGGTAGCTATGTGAGGATACACAGACACTGGAGATAACTGAGAGTAAGATCATCAGTGATCATAGACTGGCCTAGGCTGGAAGGGACCTTAGAGATCATTTAATCCAACCTCCCTGCTGAGCACAGGGACGCCTCTCAACTAGATCAGGCAACACATGATGGTTGAAAGACTTGCTTATCTGGCAGAGAGCTTGTTTTTCCCTGCTTGTCACCTAAACAATATTTGTCTTACTCTAAGCTGAACTTGTGATCTTTTTGCCTATAGAGGAAAAAAGGTGAGTTATGTGAGTAGCAGCAGCACGCGGTCGTTCTTACTGAGAATTTTTTTTTAAGTGAAAGCATTTTTCTGGAAACCTGCCAGTAAAGAATTCTTCCATTTAAGGTTTAATCTTAACTAAAAGTAAGCTTTGATCTTTTGGAACAAAGCTGTCTCAAATGTAGTTTAATGTGATTTTTTTTTCATAAACTTGAAAACAGAATTGTTTTGTATACTGAAAATGGGCTTTTTGGCTGTTATTGCACCATGTTGTGATAATGCCTGCAGACTTTCTGCCAAGCATTTTAAGATACAGGGCTGTAAGGTGGCTGATGAGTCAAATGTACTAGGTTGGCAAGGTCAAAGGAGAAGGTTTTCCTCAGTTTGGGGATTTAGTGGTAACAGTGTTTTGTTGTGGTTTTTTTTTACTGACTTCTCATTCTCACTCTGAAAAGGTCAAAATCTGCAGCTGTACCTCTTCTGGGTAGTCCTGTGGGTCCCTCCTGGAGCAGGATCCCTTTCTGTATAGTCAGTTGCAGGTTCTGGCTCTGAATGCAAACTTCTTCTTTTTCTCATGTTGAAAGTAGTGACTCGAACCCTTTGTGCCTTGTTGTCAGTCATGTTCAGGTGATAGTGGTAAAAATGCTGATGCCTGTCATCTGTGCTATTTTTGGAATTAGTCAAGTTACACCAACAGTTATTGGGGAAAACTATTAACCTGACTGCTACCCATAATTATGTAACGTATGTCAGTGCTATCTATATGTGCTTAACTTCCTCTTGTAACCTCGAGAATAAGTAGTAAAATACCAGCAGCTGTTGCAGGTGGCAAGCTAATGGATGGTCCTGAAGCTACCAATCCAATTAATCAGTAAAAAGTGATTAATAAAGCTGCTTGCAGAATAGAGAGAATCGTGGCTGTTGTTTTGGCTCACTGAAAACCATTTTTTTTCCCCTTTGTACTTGGATGAAGTGTTATCTTGCTGATAGCCTTCTCAGTATCCTGTGGGTCTCTGACTCTGGCTGTGTTTCATATTTAACTCCTCCTGCCTGCAGACACGCCTGCATACTTTGTGAAAGTACTTGTCGGTAGTTTGTCACAACTGCACTTGAATGCAGTGCTCCCACGCTCTGTTTGGGGAGAGGTCCAAAAGTGCACCTTATTTTGAAGTTCTTTTGCTTGTTTTCTAAACTGGGTTTTCAGAGTTTGGATAATGCTTCTAGAAAAAACAACTCCACTTTTTTTTTTTCCGGCTTAATCCAAGTATCTGGCTTGTATAGTAAAATATTTGTCATCTTATATGAAACTTAGCTTCATAATGGCTATTTCCAGTTTTACCTTCAATAGGTGCCTTTTTTTGGTTTTAAATGATTTTTTTTTTTAATCCTAGAATTATATTTCCCTTTTCCCTGCAGCAACTACTGCTCTGTGGGAGATGTTCCAGTTCCTTGAGCTGTTTCTGCTTGAGGAGTAATATTTATTGTAGATGGATAATTAGCACACTTGCTCACCTAGAAAATCTGGAATCTCTGGAGTGTTGAAAGCAGCAGCGTGTTAGCACTGTTACTTAATACGCTGTTGGGACTGTGCATCTACTAACGTATTTCCTCTTTCTCGCTGCAGACCACTTTGATATTGAGTACAGCAAAAGCATTGCTGCGCAGTACGGGACGTGCTTTTGACTTGCTTCATTACAGTATTTAGGGGCTGACATCAAAGAGTTTCCTGCATTAGAGCAATGTTAAGTACTTGTGGTGAAATGATCAATCACTGAAGTATGAGTTTGGCTGTTGAGGCCTTAGAAGGCTTGAGCGATATTGAGTGAAGTACTATCTTTAGTTGCCATTAGCGTGTGATGGGTCTTCTTTCATGCTGTATCTGAACACAGGAATATCCTTGTCTCTAAGATGAACCCAATTAAGATGTAGGATGCAACTCTCCACGGTCTTGATGATGTGCATCACTGCTTTAGAATATAATTACTGAAGTGAAACTTCACAACAAATACACAAATGAAAAAAAAAGACATTTAACTGTAAATGAAACTGACTTTTCCCTTCATGTAAGCAAGCAGTGGTGTTTTTATTTTTCTTTTACATTTCTGTTACATTGGGAATCAACACTTCTTTTGCTCAACTTTGTATTGTAGGAATGACATTTCCTAATGTGAGTTGCTCTATCTCTTGGCAGCAATCCATGTAGTCTTAGTTGGAGAAGATTTTTCAAAATGAGATCCAAGTCACCTTCAGTAATATTTGAAACATGAATTTGGTGGTTGCAGTTCTTCAATGCCTTTTCTTGAGTATCATAAGTTATATTATCTATGTCAATATTTCCATTTATCATTCCCTTAGTTCTTCAGCAACACTCAGAAATAGTCTGTGATAATGGTGGTCAGGGTGGGTTTTTCTTTGTGTTTAAAGAGAGTAAACGGGAGGAAGTAGAATTCTGTGAAGATTTTGTGCACTATTAAGCTGTAATGGAAGCAAGATATTGCTGTTGAGAGCTCTTGATGTTCTGAGTGGTTATAGGCAGCAATGACAATGTAGCTGGGGCAGAGGCAGGCTGCAGTGACAAATAGGAAAGTTATACAAAAGCAGAATATGGCCTCGTGTATGGAAACCAGTTTCAAATGTTACTACAGACATAACGGCCTTCTAAAAATACTGATTTCTTTATTATTGTTACTATTTTGATGTAATACTACCACTTAGACTTTCATTTCTTATGAATTAAAAGACTAGAATGCATCTGTCTGCAGATTCATAGTCCTTGTAAGTCATCCTTTTTTCAGCATTCAGTATCTCCTAGATCAGTAGAAGAAGTATGTGTGTTATCTTTCCAAGCTTGTGGCAGGCGTACAGACTTGGTTCTTGGTAGGGTCTGTGGAAAACCACCATTCTTGTGTGCAGTGTTCATCGACTTCTTTACTGATAGAGAAGTGAGAGGCAAAAGTCTTGGAGCAATCCTGTGACCAAAAAGGTCATCCAAACAAGAATGAGCCTAGTTCTGGTAATTGCTAAGTTTGTGAATCAGCATTTGGGCTGAGACCTCTGAGTCTTGGCCTCTTCCTCAACTATATTTATTTTAGAAAACTTTCAACTATTTACAGAAATGAAGTAAGGACTGAGTCATCTTTCTGATAAAAGCTTTGAAGAGCACAAATTCTCCCATTTTTGAAGGAAGGATTTAACATTTTGCAGGGCATTAGGCTCTTTAGTTTGTCCAGTTGTGTTTTAGACAGTTTTTAATGGTGATCCCGACAGAGAGCTATTTCGGTTCCCTGAGCTTCATAGACTTGATTTCCCCCTGCCCCCCAGAAGACCTCCAAAACAAAACCACCCAAAGCTACTGATGGCTTTACAGTTTGTTGTGGTAGGGGCTTTTTAGTTGGTGGTGCTTTTTCAGTTCAGTTAAGCATTTGGTCTCCTTTGGCTTTCCTCTAGTTGCCCGGAAGGATTTTAGAATCACCATCCTTAGGGAGAGTTAGAACACACACTAAGAAATCGGTGTTAACTTTAAAGTTGGCCCTGCTTTTAGGGATGAAAAGTGTGGTGATAGACATGTTAAAAGAGGTCTAGAAGGACCTCTTTCAAAGGGCTGTTCTGATCTAAATTAGGATTCTAATTCAGCTTTCTTAAGAATTAAAAAAAAAAATACAGAAGGTGTGAAGAAATGCAAGATCTATTTAGGGAGGAAGACCCTAAAAATATCTATCCTGTAGAATAATTTTCCAGAACAAGATGTTTAAAATTCTGACCCCTGGTCTTGTCAAGCCTCAAACTAAGAAAAATCATTATGAGAGTTACAAACACTAGTTCAGGAGTGTTTGGGAATTTTGGTTTCTTTAGTGTTTTGCACATAGAGCTACAAGTAATTTTTGCTTAACTACTGTCCTGTTGCACAGGATAGTATGCCTGGCTTCTTACAAGCATCACAACAGGTGTATTTTTAAGGAATATTTCTAATAAGTATGTTTAATTTTATTTTCTGAAGGGACAGATAGCTATGAAGGCTGAACAGGATGTCAGTGTGTGATTTGTCCTGTGTGGTCGATGGGGAGGATGCGGGTTACCCCATACCTGTCACATAGACTTGGCTAACAAATCTGGGGAAAGTATGACTTCAACAAACCAGTGTGCCACTTAATTTTTCATTTCCTCTGTGTTATTTCCAGATGATTCTTACAATAGTTACAACACTCTAATATGAAGCAGGTGTGTTTATCACTTTGGACATTAATATTGTGTTTACTAGACTTGCATTCGGTACTTTAGTTTCCAATATTTTAGAAAGTATTTGGTTAAAAAACTATTTAATGTTTGGTTTTGGCTTATCAGTCTTCTAAGTGCCATAGTTCAAGCTTTCATGAATTAGGGTGGACTGCTATAGAATCACAGAACATTTTTTAACTGGAAGAGACCTTCAAGATCGAGTCCAACCTTTGTCTTAGCCCTATCAACAGCACTAAACCATGTCCCTCACCACAACATCTACCCCTCTCTTAAACAGCTCCAGGGATGGTGACTCAGCCACCTCCCTGGGCAGCCTGTTCCAATGCCTGATGACCCTCTCAGTAAAGGAATTCTTCCTAATATTCAACCTGAACCTCCCCTGGCACAACTTGAGGCCACTTCCCCTTGTCCTGTCACTCACCACTAGGGAGAACAGACCAACCCTGCCTTGCTATGACCTCCTCTCGGGTAGTTGTAGGGAGCAATAGGGTTTCCCCTCAGTCTCCTTCAGGCTGAATGACTCCAGATCCCTCAGACATTCCTTGTACGACATATGCCCCAGATTCTTTGCTGGCTTGGTAGCCCGCCTCTGTACCCTCTCCAGCACCTCAATGTCCTTGTAGTGAGGTGCCCAAAACTGGACACAGTACTCAAGGTGCAGCCTCACCAAAGCTGCATACAGGCTATGTACACAAACTCACTTTCTCAAAGTCAGTTACTTCAAGTAATAAACAAGAATTAAAACTATTAAACGAGTCGTGGATTTTGCAACAACTGATTAGCTTGACTTGCTTTCTTTGCACATCAGTGGCTACTGGAAAGTAATCTACTGAGAATTTGGGTTGGTGTTTTGTTTGTTCTTTTTTGTTTTGCTTTTCCCAGCTGAAATAAGGTTTTTTAAATAGATTACTCTGTTTTCAGGTGGTGATGATTAAACAAACCCAAAGGAAGCGTTGCTAAGCAAATTGCTTTTTCTCTTAAAGGCATGTAACACCAGAGAAGTTCTATGTGGAAGCTTGTGATGATGGAGCAGATGATGTGCTTGCCATTGATAGAGTCTCCACGGAAGTCACTCTTACAGGTACTCTCTTCACCAGTATTTCTCAATATTCGCTTCTTTGTCCTTTTTGTGTTGTTTTTTTTTTCCTAGGCCTCTTGTTTACTTTATCTAAGAGCAGTGTGCCCATCCCTGTAATACTGTTGGTGTTGTAATATATCATTTCAATTTCTCCTTCAAAGTTATCCATTCGAAACTGTCGAGATTGCTGTCCCAAGTCTTTTGTTAGTCTGTTCTCATTATTGGTGTTTTATCAGATGCACCTGCAAGATGTTTAAAATGAAGGAAAGTTCAAGTGCTGTCTTTCATTTGTTGAATTGAATGACTGTTTTGATTAAACACAAGAAATGGGCTTAGAATGCTTCTATATCCTTTACTGCACCCTCCATCAGGCTTTAAAATTGAGATGCATTTATTTTACTTAAGAGTGCAGCAACACTTGAGATTTGAGCAACTTTAATAGTTTTCTGATATAGTCATGGAAGAAGCAGTCTGAAATTCTGATGTTGTGGTTTTTTCTTCTGCTTTTCAGTTAAGAAAGATGTCCCCCCTTCAGCTGTTACAAGGCCTATATATGGTATTTTGGGAACCATCCGATTGGTGGCAGGTAAGGAAAACATAACTGTACTTTTTAAGAATACTGAGACAAAAGATACTGATGAAGAATCTTCAAAAACAAAAATAGCATCTGTGAGTATGTGAAGCTACACTTTGAGCAATGTGATGGACTTTCCTTGGGGCTGCTGGAGGGTGGAGGTATCCAAATTGTTAATCTTTAATGTTCACGTGCATCAAATATTAAAGCTACAGCCTCAGCTCTAGGGTTATTAAAAAAAAATGCAGGTTGGTACCTATTCTTTGACTGACTGTATAGACCTGATGTATTAATTCACATGTGCGCAACTTTGCTGTATGTCTGGGTATAGCAGTAAGTAAAAATAATGGGTAAACCTACCGCATGCAGCGTGAACTGTTTCTGCTTTGGCTTTTTTACTTGTTTGAATGCTTTATTACAAAAACATACTAGTTTTGTGATTCTGTGTTGTGTTTACCAATGAGTGTAAAGTAATTGGTTTGCGTGAACTGTCACGATTGTGGTTTTTCGCTTCGCTACTTACGCAACCAGGAAAACAGCAAGCTTCATGCCTTAAATTATTAAAGTCCCTTCTCTTTGATCTATTTTTAACCTGTTAGGTTAAGTGGGTTTTTTTGAGATGAATATGCTTTTTAGATTTTGAAGCATGCTTCCTTTTGAGTGTTTTGGACTTGCTCTGTGGTTTCCAAACCACCTTTGAGACTACTGGCCTCTTCCTTCATTTGCAAGCCCAAACACTTTCAGACTGTCTCTGGTCTGGAAAAAAAGTGGCATCTACTCTTACTTATCTTTTCCATTTTAAAAAAAAAAAAATGCTTAAATAGCTTGAGATCTGTGAGCACAGAGAATTGGGTAGCTCTGCCAATGCATTTTGCTTCTGTTCCAGCCCCTTATTGTGAAGAACGTGAAGCCCTAGGTGTAACTTGAAGAAACCTCAGTCTTTTCTATTGGTGTCAGTTCTTGTGTGGTTATAAGCTGGTTTGCTTAACGTGTGCATCTGTGTTTTTGTTTTTTTTTTTTAACTTTGCTCTTTCTGAATTACAGGCACGTATCTTATTGTAATAACAAAAAAGAAAAAAGTAGGTGAGATTTTCAGTCACGTAATCTGGAAAGCAACAGACTTTGACATCCTCTCTTACAAAAAGACCATGCTGCACTTAACTGATATTCAGGTAGGAGGATTGATTAGGATGTGAGTGGGGGTGAATGTTTTCCTATTTTACTGTCCGTTACCACAGGACTTAATTTGAATTTATTTTTTTTAAGAAGCTCTTTGAACTACGCTTTTTTTTTGATTTGTTCAGGCTATTATAATTGGTATCATATTTGGGTATAGATGTTCATGAAGTTGTGTCATTTGAGATAACAAACTGACGTCGTGCAGTTTTGAATATCACACCCAGAGTTTGCTCTGCCTGTTGTGCATTTCTCCCACTTTTAAGCTTGTACATTATTCGTAATGCTCTTCATGTTAAATTTTTCTCACAGCTCTATTACTGTGTTAGCCCCTACAATAAGCTGCCTTGCTGTCATCCAAGTATCTGTCTTGCTTAACTTAGGGAATTGTTCAATTATCTAATTACCCATCAGGGAAGAATTATGGGTTGGTTGGGGTTTTTTTTTGTTATTTTTCTGGTGTTTTGAAAGGGAAGGAAAGGATGAAGATTGTTTAAAGCGAATATGTTATGGATTGATAAAGAGTAGATGAGGGTGTGTAGTCAACAGAGCTGGAGGGAATCTGATGCTCTTTTCCTGAAAGGAATGAGGCTGGTCAAACTTGAACTGGAGCACAGATTAGTTATTGGGGTAATCTTGACAGTAAGTTATAGCCTTCCTTTTTCACAGGCATTGTGTCTCAGTTTTTTGACTGAATAGTTTTCAGGGAAACTAACAGCTTTTTTACTTCAAAGTCGCTAATATTAGTTTAATAGCAGTGGCTATTTTTACCTTATAGGAGTGCTGTTCTTGCAGAGCTGGGTTGCAGTGTGCTAGCTGTAAGCCATCAGTGAACTGGTATCAAAATTGCAATCTCGTGGTTTCTGTCTTGTGTGGTAAACTCTGGTGGTGTCGTGTTGCTAGAGCACTAGCAAAGGTCATCACTTCAAAAAGTAGTGGTAGCTTATAAGAGTAAGATATTTCAATGGGAATAAACGAGAACTCTTCTATCCTTTTTCCTCATACCTACAGTTGCAGGACAATAAAGTATTTTTATCGATGCTTAATCATGTCTTGAGTGTGGATGGATTTTACTTCTCAACAACGTATGACCTAACACACACTCTGCAACGGTTAGCCAACACCAGCCCGGAGTTCCAAGAGATGAGCCTCCTGGAGAGGGTAAGGATTGAATTTTGCTTAGTATCTATGTCTCGGACATTGTCCCTCAGTTCTGTGTGTCTTAAGTGTGATTTATGCAGCTGATGTTTCAGTGATGTCCAAACAAACTAGCATAAACTGAAGGAAACTTTATCTAAAAGTTGAAGAGGATGTTGCTGAAATCCGTGGTCCCATTACACTTGAGTTAGTGTGCTAAATGGTAGCAGATACTGTTTTAAACTGAAAATGGCTTTACTATTTTAATCATGAATTTAAACTTGTGAAACATTTAAATGGAAGAAAGATGTTCCATCTCCATGTATATAGATTCACCTAAAGTTGTGTTATGCATGCATACTGTGATATTGCCTTTATGTTGAATTAAACAGAACTGACGCTCCTTGAAAGTATATCGGCTCTTTTCTTGTTGCAGGCAGACCCACGGTTTGTGTGGAACGGACATCTTCTTAGAGAATTTGCTGCTCAACCAGAGGTAAATGCTTTTTAATAGCATTGATAGAGGACAAATATACTTTTACTGTAAGCATATAGCAGTTTCCTGTAAATCAGTCTCCTTCAGACAGCTTGAGTCTCCCATAGGTTAGTGCAGGAACAGTGTACTGCTTTCAAACCTCTGTCTTCATGTCAGTGCCCTCAGGACATAGAGTAAAGCTGACTTTTGGAAATGTCTTATTTAAAGATGCTCTGTTGAGACCATGCTGACAGAAACCAAAGGGGAGGTTACGCTGCACAGCATTTTGAAGCGTAGCTAATTATTTGTCTTCAGGTGTAGGCAAGGTTCAGGTCATCACTTTTTCTGTTAAGGCCCACTCACATCTTTTTTCATGAGTGCAGGCTAAAGTCTATTTGCCTAACAATTAGGTCATAAAGCTGGAGTAAGACTGGCAGTTTTGACCCTTTCAGTTCATTTCAAATGAAGACTAGTACAGCGTAACCTTTGCATTCCCTTAGTCCAGCAAATACAAGTGTGTGACCACGTGCCGCATCTGTAGCACCTCAGTGGCCATGCTGATCTAATCTCCTTCCTACTAAAGGCTTCAGATGTGTGTTAAACTTCTCAAATTGCCTGTGCTAAGGCAACCTTCTCCCTCTGTCAGTGCTTCTCACTTACCGAAGGGAATGACGCACTGCTGCTATTTCTGTCTCTGTCACCTGTGGAGATGTGCTCTTGCATTAGCGCTGTTCCAAAAGGCTGGATTGTGCAGTGTGTCTGGAATGGGGAGATAGGAATTAGCAAAGGGCTGTTGTGCGTGTTCTGGAGGTGTACGATTTGGATAGTGCTATGCAAACAAAGCCCGGGAAATGAGAGAGAAGCTGTGGTGGGAACAGCAAAGCAAGCCAAGTGTGGCTGGTTAGTGAAAACAGATGTAGGAGGCAAAACACAGAAGCGGAAAAGGGAGATAACCGATACATGAGGGGAAGCGTGACCTAACATTGACTACAGGTGCATTGCTATAGGAACAGCTTTAGGTAACGTGTTGTGGTGCTTCTGACTTGTAGTATTGGAAGATTTTTAATGCTAAATTTTCTTGAAAGCTCAAGTTATTAAGGAGTGGCGGGATGGAAAAAAGCCTGGGACAAGTGTCTTGAGTATTAATCATGTAGAAGCATTCCTTACGAAACCCCAGTTTTGTTAGCTACTAAAAGTGCTTACATCCTGCTGCGGAGGTACCGCAAACATGGTATCAAAAGGTTTTGTGAGTGTTCTGCATTATATCTGGTGTGTTTGCAGAAGAATAAATGCCATGTATGGGAGGACAAAGCAGCTTGTTTTCTGTCAAGGTCACTTACTTAGGATTAGACTTTCACTTTTTCCCTGCTGCTAATAAGGATTACATATGTTGTGGTTTCCCTTGAGCTTTTTTCTGAAAAGGATTACTGCACTCTTAACTAACCTAGACAAAGCCTAGTGGCTCACTTATCTATTTTTGACTGCTGGTGTTTATTGATTCTTAACGTGTATTGTGTGTGTGTTTCAGATCCATAGGTTTGCCACGCCAGTGATGCATGGATGTATCCTTTTATGTTGTAAAGCTCAGTGATGAATATGGCAACGTAACACCACAGTGGTTGCTGATGAGGCTGCTCTGTTGGCTGTCTTAGCAGCTATTACAGAGCACAATGTCAGAATAAAGTTGTAGTTTGTTCAGATACGAGCATTAGGTATTGTTTGATAGCTTGCTCTTATGTGAGCTCAGTTGAATATTCTGCTTTTAAGGCTTTAATGTATTAAATTTTACAGGCCTGATTTGCATAACTGTCTTTAAGTGGGATTGAAGGTTAAGATCAATATGGCAAATGTTTATACCAACCTTAGTACTTTTTATCTTGCTATAAGGATACCTCCAGTTAGCATTTGATTTGGATATAAAGTAAGGGAGAACAGTTTTGACTAGGAGTGCTGATGGATGTTCCTACTGATGAACAACAACAAGGAGTTCTTCTTAAGACTCCTGGAATGTTTCTCCTAATCAGCTGCTTTTGCTGTACCAGCACTTTTGGTAAAACAGCCTTTTTAGCAAAGCAGTCATGAGTTTATTTTTGAGAAAGGGGTGTATGCCTTACTGCTTTCTGGAGACAGCGTTGCTTGTGCTGTGTGTGACCAACGATAACTCTCAGGTGCTCCTGGACTGGCACGACCAGGAGAGCGACTCGTGCCACATTCTCTTTAGTTCCTCCACTGCCCAGGTCCTTCAAGTGTGAACAGAGAACAGCTTCTAGGCTGCATCAGTTGTTCTGGCAGAGCTGTTAGCAGCTGGCAGATTTCCAGTCCTTCTTTCCTGTGACTTCATTTAATGGAAAAAGAGGGTGGGAGTAGGTGGAGAGGCAAGGAAGGATCACAAAAGGGAACTGTCAAAACAACCCAGACCTTATCCTGCAGGTCCAGGGTGGAAGAGTCTGCGTGGATTGCATTGTAGCAGTTGCACACTGCAATTAACACCTTTCCTCTGTCCTATTTTCACTATGTAAAGAATTAGCATAAGTAATGTTTGTTTTGCTGTAGCTCTAATACTAACCACACACCTTAAAGAACCCAGGAATTCAAAGATAACTGGATTTTTAGTGATGAAAATGCTAGGAAGAGCCCTAAGCAGAACTGTTAGAGTACTACTAGCAGTTATTTCAATAAAATCAATCATTTCTCCCTCCTTGTATAAACCTAAATAGGTTTTGTTCAACTATTTTGGTCTGGGCTTCTAGTCTTGCAGTGATGAGAAATAATGGACTTACTTGGGTAATTGAGACTTTGATCGCCTAAAGTCTAAACTACATTTAATATTTCCCTTCTAAAGAAAAAATAAATTGCATCTTATACAGAAAAAGGATAAGTAGCAAGTTGCCATTTAGGTTAGGACAGAGATTGCAAACAGAAAATGGGATGGTTACTGTGAAGCAGCCAAGTTTAGAGTTAACCTTTCTTGCAGGAAGCTATTGACTGTACAAATGTTGAATTCAAGGGATTAGGGGCCTGGCAGTAATTTTCTGGGAAAGCAGAGGAATAGATCTTTTTCTCAGCCCAACTTGTGAATTGTGAGAACATTCTGGATCATGTAGGCCCAGTTTGTATTATTTTTATTTAATTCTTTACAGTCAGTATTAGCACAAATGCACAAATAAATCAAGAAGTTCCATGCATGCAGTCAGTGTGCTCTTTGTACGTAAAAAGTATAATGAAATTTTACGGTTTTTCCTTAGTGTTATTCATTAGTTATCACGATGCACTCTTGTTCTATTAATGGCAAGTGTTTTGACTGGCTGCTTGTTTCCAGAAGAAGCTGTTTCAGGGCTGGTGTGCGCTACTATGTAAGAGGTAAAACAGCAAATTGATTATTTTAGCAATAATGCAAATTCCATCTATACATGTAGTTTACTTTAAGAGTAATTGCTGTAGAATGACTTGTACCAAGAAATGCAAGCAATGTCTCCTGGACCTGTGTGTTTAATTTACCATCTTGAAGCAGCTCTGTAGTGTTTTCCTGCTTCCTGTGAGTTCTCGGGAAGGGGGGAAACCTTTTGCGGATACCATCACTGTTCTGCAGCCAATCTGAGCTGGTTAATATGCTCTTTCTCTTACACAGGTATCGATTCCGAAGGACATGCTGCTAACTTTGTGGAAACGGAACAAATTGTGCATTACAAGGGGAGCAAGGCATCATTCGTTCAGGTAAAGTCAGTGTGAGGAGCTGCTTGCTGGCTTGAGGTATATAGATGGAGAGCTCTGTTCATATCTTTCAACATACCGTGTATATAAGATGTGCATGCATGCAACTAAATGAGCTAAATCAATCTGCTTTATTTTTGAGTGGCATGTGAGTTTTTAAGTTTTGTCATTAAAACTTCTTTCTGTTCTGTTGCAGACCCGTGGATCGATTCCTTTTTTCTGGTCTCAAAGACCAAACCTCAAGTATAAGCCAAAGCCACAGATCAGCAAGTCAGTAAATCATGTATGTGAGTGTTTGTTGTGTCCTGGGGTTTTATTGTATTCCTGGGCTCTCGTTTGTCTGGTGGGGTAATGGGCTGTAATCAAAAGAATAAAAATAAGCAATATTGAATTGGCTTTTTTTTTTTAAAAAGTAGTAGCAGGAAGCCTTGTACTTGAGTTCAGAGCCTGAAAAAATCCAGACATCAATGGGGGAGTAGTTGCTGTTTGCAGCAGTTTTTCTAGTTGCACAGTACTTGTTTTCTGTGGCATGTTAAATAGGGAATACGGAGTGTACTGGGGGGAGGAAAGTAGAAGTGTATTAGCACAATAGAGAATATCAAATGCTTTTCTTAGTTATAAAACTACCTGTGCGGTATCATCAGAAAGATGATTACAGAGATGTCTTGTAAATTGCAGATCTTAACACTGCTGTACATCTGTCAACATATTTCCTTTCTCTTCCAGATGGATGGCTTCCAAAGACATTTCGACTCGCAAATAATAAGCTATGGAAAGCAAATGATTGTCAACTTGGTATGCTTTCACCTTTTCTTCCTGAAAAAAGTTGTTATTCCTTCAAGCAGACATTTGAATAATACTCTCTCTATTTTTCTTTTCATTCTCTCAGGTTAACCAAAAAGGTTCGGAGAAGCCTCTTGAGCAAACATTTGCAAAAATGGTAAACAGCATGGCAAATGGAATGGTCAGGTATGTGTGAAGTGCTGCCGAAATCCTTTATTAATCAGTTTTGGTGGCATTTACATGCCAGACTAAGACTTGAATTCTCAGTGTATATGCGCCGTCTTTCTTCATACAAATAGGCTGGAAAACTTGGCACATAGTAACTTTTGGGTAATGAATACTTGTGAGGAGGAATGTAATGCTCTGTAATTCACAGCAAACATATATATGTTGAATCAAACACCACTCACGTAGAGCATTTCTTGCTAGAAATGAATTAGCAGTTAAAGTCTTGCTCCAAGTCAGTAACTGTTTAATTTTCATATGGCAGAGTAGGTCAGTTGTTTAAACAGAACCTGTCTCAAGTTTCTAGAGAGCTACCAAGGGAATTCTGCTGCATGCTGGCAAAGAAGGTTGCATTTTGACACCTATGTCAAAGTGAACTGAAGTTCCCAATACAGTTGCTTGAAAGAGAGAAGGGCAAAATAATTTGATAGGGAAAGAACATGGAGATAAATCAGATGCATATCACTTTTGTACTTTGTGGAAGAAAAATACTAGCCAGAACATAGAATGAGTAACTTGGAACTGAATGTGTGCTTCTCCAAACTGGTGGCATCTTGTACAGAAATTTAAGTGCTGTCACAAGGCACACTCAGAGGCAGACGACAATGTGCTGACAAAATCCAGAGATATTTGCTGGAAGCCGTCTCTGAAGCGAAACAAATCCTCTGTCACTGCCTGTTTTATAGACCAGCCCTTCCCTGTGGTTTCAGAGACCTTCACTGCAGTACATAAGTTATCTGAAAAGCTGCTTTTCTCTCTGAACAGATATGTAGCATTTGACTTCCATAAAGAGTGCAGTCGCATGAGGTGGGATCGACTTCAGATTTTGATGGATCAACTAGCAGAACAGCAAGATGAGTTTAGGTAAGGTTCTGCAGCTCTCTTACTTCCATACTATTAAAATGAGATTACTTTTTCCTTGTTTCTACTGCCTACTGTTAAGGCACCTGCTCTCTTTTAAAAAAGTGTTTTCTCTAACACATACTGTTTGTGACACCAAACCTTGGCACTGGCACTGATTGGCAGCCCTTGCTAACATAAGTAACCCACAAGGGAACAAATTCCAGTTTTTCGAATTGTATAAAAGCAGAATCAAATCAACTTAAATCTATTTAGTCCCACAAGTGTGATATTTTAGCATCTCTTGGTTTGTGCTACTTGTAACCATGTAGATTGTCAGGGAAACTGTTTACTTTGTTCTGCTTCTCTGATTGTTTCCTTCCTGTTCCTAAAGTCTTGTGCCTAAAGCACAAAGATCAGCTAAAATACTACACAAGTGGCAGTGGTATATTCTATCCTAGAGGAAAAAAAGGTGAGCTGTGGACTAGAACAGTCTCATGATTTGAAATCTCTTGTCTGGGATGAAGACTGTGGGAATAGTATAAATTAATCAGAAAATAGCGAATATTCTCTGCCTACCACCAAAAAAAAAGCCTACAAAAACACATGAAGAGCCGAAGAATAAGTTGGCTTGGAGTACTTCAGATCAGGAGAAATAAGCATGTAGGTTTCCTGTACAGTGAGGATCCTTTATTCTTAGAAATAATTATGAACCCCATAACTTGTTTAGTGTCAGCTGCCATTGGAGGCTTACAAAAGAACCAGATTTCCTTGAAATTAAGAAAGACACTAATACAAAAAAATCTAAAATATGATACAAAAATTAAGGCTCTTAAGATCAAGGTGGCTCTACTTTGCCTTTTGTTTCATCTGGGGTGACTGTTGATGTAGGAGCAGTCTGATTTCTCTTAGAAAATAGTGCTGCAACCCTGAGGGAAGTGAACAATTCTGTGGAAGTCAAAAATGTGATTTTCTGCAGGTTAAATCCGGTTGTGAAAGTCTTGTCAGAAAGGAGAGCTGGCTTGCTGGATTTGCTAGGGGAAGAGGGGTTATGTGTTAGATTGGGTGTATGTGCTTGTTTTAATTTTATGGTTTTTTAGAACAATTATAGAAATAGCAGCTCTTAAACTATATTATTAACTAGAAATGTCAACTCTTCAACTCCACTAATTATCCTAATATCAGTTCTAGGCAAAGCTTGTGGGGAGAAGGGGGAAAATGAAGATTTCACAAGTGTTATTGTCTTCTTTAATCATACAATGCAAAACATGATTTAACAAAACTAGTTCTCCAGGAATGACAAAAATGGAGTTTGTTAACATAAGGTTGATCAAAGGAAATGCGTATGCTTCTAAGGCCCTTGATTTTAGTATGTCATGCCTCTAAGACTTTTTAATTTTGGAGACTTTAAGATAAAGTAAAATGCCATACAGTGGATTATATGCATAGACTACGTTCAGAGTTTGTAATTGCATAATGGAGTAACTTAATCTACAGAATGTGATGTGTAAATCTTTAGGCAACTGGCAGTTTCGGGCTGTGGCAGAATAACAAGTATAGTTCTGTCCCATTCATGCATCCAGCTGATAACTTGATCAATGTGTTTATATTACTAGCTATGTTATCAGAATACTTGCAATTCAGTATTTAAAACAAGCTCTTTGTTACCCGTTACTAGAAACACCTGGGTTAGTGGGTTAAAAAGATCGAGGTAACAATGAGCACATGCAGTTGTGGGAGGGAACATATGGGGTTACCCCACATGTTCACTTAATGGAGAGAAGAGTCAGTGACAGCAGCAGAGCTTTGGTGGTGGCTTGAGAGATCCAAATCCCTTCCTGCAAGAGATGTGCCTGGCAGTTTCTACAATGTTTTATGCAGTGGTGACTGGCCTGAACTAGGGGACTGGCTATAAACAAATCTGGTTTCTTAGGATCTTGATATCTGTGGAGCTATAACCCTATCATAACTGAGAAAAATAAAACATGAGTCACCGATTTGGTACCAGAAGCTGCTCTTCCTAAGGACACAGAACTCAATATTGCCAGTTGGCTTTCTAAATAAGAGGGAATACTGCCCTGAGGCTACTGAATGTTCATATATTGATGCTGTTTTTCAGTATGGGAGGAGAAGAATTCAGGGAGGCATCCAAGTTCAAAGACACAGCTAAGAGCTTTGTATGCTTGAGATGACTGTATATTGGTTGCTGGAATATTTCCTTCTGAAAATGTGTGACTGCTATCTATAAATACTGAGGTGGATTGCATGTGTTAGTTATTTTCTAGTTGATTCAGATGGTAAAATCGTGACTCAGCAGGATTCCGCAGTAACTGCATGGACTGCCTTGATCGAACTAATGTGATTCAGAGTTTGTTAGCACGCCGATCTCTTCAAGCCCAGCTTCAGGTAAGTATTTTATTCTTGTTTAACAAGCTGGGAGAGAGGCTTTTTCTTTGGTACAGAAACGTTATTTTAACACTACATCAAAAGTTTGCATGCCGGAGTTACTGTACTGCTTACAGGAGATGAATTGGTCAGACTCAACTCTAATAAATGAGCAAATACTAATTTCTTTAGTGAACTGCTAGCAAGCCTCAATATGTTTGTTTTGTTTAGAGGCTAGGAGTTTTGCATGTTGGACAGAGAATTGAAGAGCAAGCAGACTTTGAGAAAATCTACAAAAACGGTAGGCTCTATAAAGAGTTCGAACAATCATTTATTTATTTTTACCAGAGTATGTAACTTCCTTAATCTTTCTTAATATTTTCCTGTTCACAGCATGGGCCGATAATGCTAACGCTTGTGCCAAACAATATGCTGGAACTGGTGCCTTAAAGACAGATTACACAAGGCAAGTCAGCCTTTCTTGTAAAGGGCTCCTGGTTTTTTGGGGGCATGTTTGGGATTTTCTTTAAGTCTTCATATCTGAGAAGGTTATTAAGTTGGGGCTTAGGCTGTTAATGAGATTAGCAAGCGTTCAACCGGTAACATGTCAGACTGAAATCTACAGAATACCATTCTTCACTGCATTCACATAAAAGGAGAAAAGGCTGTCTACAAATAAAATCAAGAAAATGTGCCTGTTCAAGGTACATTTATATTGTAGGATGGAGAGAAGTGTAATTTTAGTTTCAAACTTTGTAACAACCACATGTTAATAATGCAGAGGCAGCACTAAATGTATTTACACGCAGGCATTTGGTAAACATAGCACATATTTGAACAATGAAAGTACTGTAGATCTGAAAGGGTCTTCCTGAATTTATACATCTAAATACTTTTCAAAACTTCTTTTTGCAGAACTGGGAAGAGAACTCAGTGGGGCTTAATAATGGATGGATGGAACTCATTAATACGTTACTACAAAAATAACTTTTCTGATGGATTTAGACAAGTAAGTTAGGCTTTTAGCTGTGGGGAATGTATTTGATAAACATTGCTGTGCATTTTAACTCTTGTTTTCTCTTCCTCTTCCAGGATGCGATTGATCTTTTTCTTGGAAATTACTCAGTGGATGAAGTAGAATCTGCTAGTCCTCTACATGTCAAGAAAGATTGGAAGTTCTTAGCTGTGAGTATGAAATATGACTGTTCATGATTGGAGAAACACATCCAGCCTTTTAGTCCCTTGCTTTGTATCATGAAGTAGAACATGTCTATTTAGTATCAAAGCATCCCTATAATCTGGTTCTGTTTCTGTGATACCTGCTTGTAGGACTAAACCCTGACTGTTCCCTTGACAGAAAATGGAGTGTCCTTGAGGTATTGAAAAATGGCTGCTTGGTGGCTCCTTTTTGGGGTTTGTGTGGTGTTTTTTTTTTTCTTTTTTAACATGCTTCACAAAGTGCAGAGGGAGGAATTCTACCAGTCATCATCAGTGGCCGTTTCCTCCTACAGAAGATGCTTGTGAAGATCTTTTTTTCATGTTTCGTGTGGAAGTATAGACTGTAACACAAAAAAAATTCCCCTCCCCACCCCCACTTCTATTTTGTGAAATAGGATTTGGGGATATTGCAAGTTTAGCATATTGGCTGGTGTATTTTTATTTTTTAGCCACAAACCTCAACCTCTCTTTTAATAGGTAGAAGGTGTATTGGTGTACTGTAATTAACCTAGTTTCTTGAACACACCTTTCCAAATTTTGGAGCTATCCTAAATTATATTTGTAACTGACAGCAGGTGAATCATGAATTAAAGCAACTTGATTGCAGAGCAAATAAATAGCTTTTCACTACGGCACATGTTAAAGGAAATTAAGGAATGTATTTGTTACTGCATCAAGTGATTATTCTTTTTCTCTTTCCCAGTTGCCTATTATTATGGTGGTTGCTTTCTCCATGTGCATTATTTGTTTGCTAATGGCTGGTAAGTTACTTCTGAGTTTAATTTCATAAAATGAGCTTGCTTGTGTGTGAACCTTGCTTCTCAGTCATATTAAAAAGTGTTTGAGCATGGCTCTGATGATTTGAGGGCTTGCACTGTATCAGTAACCTGGAAAAACCTCAGGTACTATAGAAAACAATGTTAAAGTTACTTAAGGGCAGTGACTTCTACTTTCATTTAACAGCAAATCTCTGAGGGAGAGCTTGAAATGGTTTTGCTTTTGTACAAAAAAAACCACACCAATCTTCTCTCTGATAATTAGAGATAACCAACGACAATATTTATCTCACTCTTAACAGGTGATACATGGACTGAGACACTGGCCTATGTGCTTTTCTGGGGAAGTGCAAGCTTTGGAACTTTCGCCATCATCCTTTACAATGGCAAGGATTTTGTAGATGCCCCCAAGCTGGTCCAGAAAGAGAAGATGGACTGAATTTGTGTGTGTGGAAAGCGGCTTGGTACTGAGGATTCCTCCAGCCATGCTTGGAGTCTTTACTGACCTGCTTTCCACACCAAAAATGGTCTTTTTAACATTCTTCCTTGGGAGTGTGGGAGATGGGAGGGGGAGGAAGAAGAAAATCCTGTCCTTTGGTGGTGATACCTTTCAGCCAAGACCGGACTTGATGGCTTTAGTTGCAATGGTCTTCGAAATATTGCATTAGTGGAGGGGGCTCCTCTCCTACTGAGGTAATGCAAGGATGTTTTAGGGTGTAAGTGAACTGATCATAGTCCACCTGGGCTGTTTCAGCTGAATTTTTGGCCTCTGGCTTGACAGGAGAGTGCTCTGATATGCTGTTTATGCGTCAAAACCCCCGGATGTTGAAGCATTAATAATGGAGGTTCTGGTTGTGGTCTCTGAACGAACACAGCTTCATACCAATAGAAATTCAAGTTCCAAGACTTAGAGCTGAATGAAATTTGTTGTGATAAAGTCCATGTTAAGGAGTCCTTTGTGCATATTTGTGTGTGGATTCTTTTCGCTAAATAGAGAAGATTTCTGAGTCTCATGCTCTTTTAAGATGAGCTTTTTGTCCTGTTTTGTTTATCTTGGACTAATGCAATATTCTGCTAATCATTGTTTGGGTGAAAGGACAGTGTAATTGGATGTTCCTGAAGTTGCAAATGTCTTGCACTGTTTCAGTACTCCAGTCTCCAGGTGATGATTCATTAGTTAGTGAGTTAAGATAGAGAATTTTCTTTCTGAAAATGTAAATGAAATCAACAAATGTAAGATTCTTTGCAGTGTTCATTGAACCTTCCTTATGCTAAAGGTCCAAAGTACTCCATTACTTTAAGAATGGGTTATAATGTAAAAGGTGAACTTCACATTGTTTTGCTAGTCAGCTGCTTCTACTCTTGGTTATGTTGAAATAATTTATGAAAGAAAGAATAATGACCCAAGGAGAAAGCATTTAGTCCAAGCTCTGTGTTTGCACTTGGGAGCAACAGCTTGCTTTTCATGCATGATACTGTAACACACTTGGGGGGAGGAAGCTACAGAATAATTTGTGCTGATTAATAATAAATGTGAGTCTTTAAATTTAGTGCTTCCAAGCTGTATAAAAATAAGTAATCCTAACCAAGGACCAATTTTAAACTCTTTTGTCACTTATTTTATATGGTTCATTTGAAACCAGACATGGAACTTGCTTAAGGCGCTGTGCATTGTTTCATATTTCCTGTAAGTACAGCTGTATATTCAGGCTGCGAGTATAAAATCTAATTGGGGGGGCGAAACCTGTAGCATACTAGGACTAGCACAGTGGTCACTGTTGAAGCTAGAACACAAAACACTGATAACTCCAGTGTTCCCTTGGGTTATGCCTGAAAATATGTACAGATATTTGCAACTGTTAACTTTTCATTTTAACCGTGAATGTTTCTGGAGGCCTCTCTGGGTTTTGTGTAAACACAACCTGTTCATATGCACTAGTACTTGCAAAGTATCTGTTTGCTTCTAGACGCTGTAATGGAAACGACAGTTGATGGTGAACTGGAAAAATCCTCTAACTTCAGACTTTCCAAGATGAACTCCATTATGGGCCCAAAGTACAAGAACATTGCAGGCTTGATATTTAGAAGCAGTGGGTTCGGCAGGTCGCTTGCAGGTGCCTTGGGAAGCTCGGTAGGGTTGGCTTGCAGCCTCGACCTAAGTCGAAGAACTTGCTGCAGCTGAGACCAGACTCAAATTGCTCATGTAAAAGGTTTGTGAGACAGGACAGTGCCAGGGATTAGAAGCTGTGGAAGGCACCTGTGTTTCAGTGCTTGGCTAAGAGTCTATTTCTGAAATCACAGATTGGGTGTACTCACAAGCAACAATAAAATGTTCAACTTTTCTATGTCTGTGTCTAGTGTGTGTTTAAATTCATCCGGTTGGATGAGGGAGAGAGGTTTCCCCTACTCAGGCAGAAATATTACTATTAAAGCTTTGGATCTTAAAGTTATTACGTGATGAGCTTTTGGGTTTCTTTTATTTTGGGGTTTGTTTTTTTTAAATAGATGAGTTATTTACAGGTTGTACTGTTGGGGTTTGGGGGTGGTGTTTTTACGGGGGAAAAAAAACTGAAGAAAAAAAAACAAAAAACAACTCGGAGCAAGTTTAAAACTTTAATCCTTTAAAAAGACACTCGATTATTTTTCTGTAAATTGAAAGCAAGGTTCGCCGTGACCCCTCCCTGGTCCCCGCTCCCGCCTGCCCTCCGCTGCCATCTTTTCCCTCGCGACCAGCCACCCCTTC
>NW_009709463.1:0-259 GCF_000703405.1 Apaloderma vittatum
GGCTGTGGTGGGTTCATGGCGTGTTGGCTGTGGCGCTCCGCAGGGCTCCTTGCTCTTTCAGCCTGGGGTCCCTCTCCATTTTTCACACACTTTCTCCAACCTGAGTTCTTCCCACGAGAGACAGTTGTTGACAAACTGCCCCAAGGTCGAGTCCTGTCCCCGGAGTGCAGCCCTTCAGGGGAAATGGCTCAGCCCGGCAGGGTCGCAAAGCCCTGTCGGCAAATCCACGCCAGCCTCGGCTTCTCTCTCCCTGCGGGCG
>NW_009709463.1:290-27153 GCF_000703405.1 Apaloderma vittatum
TCACAGCCCCTTCAGGCACCCACCCACTCTGGCCTGGGGTCTTCCACAGGTGGACACCGACACCCCGTCCCACCATGGGCTGCAGGCGGAGGGCCTGCCTCACCATGGGCCTCACCACAACCCCAGGGAATCTCTGCTCCGGCACCTGGAGTGCACCCTCCTCCTCCTTCTTCATCAGCATTCGCGTCTTCACACATTCTGACTCCTCTCTCTCTGCAGTCACGCCGTAGTTTTTCTTCCTTGCTTCTTAAATGTGTTATCCCAGAGGCGTCGCCACCATCACCGATAGGTTCGGCCTTGCCTGGTGCCGCGTCCATCTTCAGAGCCAGCTGGCCTTGGCTCTGTGCGACATGGGGGAAGCTGCGAGCAGCTCCTTGCAGAAGCCACCCTCTGTAGCCCCACTGCTAACGAAACCCGGCCGCACAAACCTCTGGTGCGACCCACAGCAACTTGGGGCTGTGGTGGCCATGGCTGTGAGGGAAGATTGATCCACAGGGGAAAATGAGTTGTGCTGTGGTCTGTCAGCACAATGCCCACCCCTCACCACCCTGGAGAAAACTTTGGGAGCAGCAGAGACTTGGGGTGTTTCTTCATCAAGACAATAACCATGTTAGCCGAGAGATGGCAACTCCTCCATTAAAATAAAAGCCACCCAATGCTAAAATGCTCAAGTTTAGCACGTATAAAATGATGGCTCTGTCACAATACCCAGGCACAAAACTTCCCCTTATGAGGTAACTTGGCTCCAAAACACCCCTTTTTCCCCGATTAACTTTTGCAGGTTGTAAAAATGTTAGAAAAACTTGTCAAAACTGGTCTTGATTCAACTCTATAAAATTTTAATGACTGTGCTCCTGTTAACTAAATATTTGAAACCGAAAAATAGCAGGTACTACATATGTTCTTTTTTTAAACAATAAATAAGCTTTTTTTTTTAAACAAGAATTAAATATAAACTTTACACGTCCAAAATACAATATACAACCTATTTCGAAAAGGACTCATTGATTACAGAAACACTGTAAAACCAGATTACGAACTGCATGTAAGCTTTCCTATACCAACAGTAACGCTGCTCACCGCAGCTTTCTCTTTAGGTTCCGTGGCTGACCCACGGATTTTCCTACTTGGAGTAAGACATCTGGCTCTATCCTCTCACCAGACAGTCAGACGACAGAGTCTGGTGGGATCAAACAATCAGATTCGGCGGCGTTGGCAAATTAAGTTGCCTTTTCCAAGGCTGACAAGTGTGAATCTTCCAAAGACACTGCGTTGAACGGATTTTATCTTTTCAGAAAGGCTGATGCGATAAGGCCGTAGTAAGATTTTTTTAGACTTAAGCCATGTTTTATCCAACCGAAAACAGTTTGGTATCATCGGCACCTTCAAAAAGAACAAGTTGTATGGACTGTCTCATTAAGACCACAACAGCAGAAGTTAACAATATATACAAATAACGTTTTATCGTTTTTCTCGCAACTCAGAAAACAAAAGAGACTTCCATAAAAAGGATTTCTTTGTTCTCAAACCTCACTTGGAAACTCAGCTTAACACACAGTTGTTCCGTAACATTAGTAAAGTTCACTAACAAAAGACTTTGGCTGTACACCGTAAATAAACCAGCCTTCAACAGTCCTCTGCCATTGTTCATGTGGTGTTTAGTTGACTTTGTCTTTCCGTTTCAGCTTTTTTCTCTTGCCGGTGGTTAGCTGCAGCCCAGAAGGTGATTTTTTTCAGCACTTGCTGCAGAAGCTTCGATGGCAAGCACGGGATCTGATTCTTTAAGAGAGTGGCATTTTTACCGATGCAGTCAAGACACAACCTGAAGAAGGAAAAAAGAAATAAAAAGATTTAAGTAAATGGTTTCTAACTTCAAGACAAAAAAGTGACACCTAAAGCTTGTGACGCTCACGACGTGCGCTGTGCTTGCATGTGCAGGAGAGTTTTGCACACCCCAGTGTTTAAACTGCTATGGATTGCCACATGTATTTACCGAGGAGGGAATTTTATATTTTACCTGCCTGTGTAGGGGTACGTGGCTAAAACCCGTGGGTAAAAGCACAGCACCATCATGATTCACGCTCGGCTCTTTGTGCCAGTTAACTCACCTGAGAAGTGAATATGGCTGCGTCTGAAATATCAACAAGTCACTGCAGTGACCCTGATCAACAGAAAAAAAACCCCAAAACCATTAAAATGATGAACAGTTTATCTCAGAAATACTGCTCTTCTCTAGGCTGATGTCCCATTTATTCCCACATGCACAATTTTAAACTGGTAATACCCAAATAATTATTTATAAAGAATCCAAAGAACAAATTCCCTTTTATGAGCCTAACGAGGGCAGGAAAAAACCCTCTTAAAGTACTTTCCAAGAACACCTAAGGTCACATCTCACAATGCCACATGACAGGCATGAGCCCAGTAATAACCCCAATCGCATTAACTTTATTTTGTATTCATTTTAATTGCCAAAGTGATAGAGTTTCGTTACTCAGTTTACTGACCGTGTCCAGGAAATGCAAGTCATCTTTGCTCCCACCGAACACCATCACTTCTCCTTCTTTCCCAAGACACGCGGTGTGCCACAACCTAGAACACAAAATTATGAACAGAATCAGTGACCAAGTAGCAAGGAGCACTTGTGGGTTATCAGCAAAACGAATCTAAAAACTACGTGTTTTGAAGGGTTTCAGAGAAGCAGTAAGCTCAGTCGTGTATTAACCTCTTCGCCTCACACTGACTCTCCTCTGCGCTTCATGCTCAAGCTTTTTTGCAAAAGAGCCTTTTGCCACAAAGACATAAATTCCTTTTATCTCAAATGGAAAGGTCACTTTCCTAAAAGTGTGATTCCCCAGATTCTGTCACTCTTCCTGGCCTCGCCACTCACCCGGAAGAATTTTATGATTTTAAGAGACGTGTCTGACGAGTTGCTCTGCAGCAACGATACAGCCCGTTCTTTTTCAACCCGTCTCTCAAAGATAGACCATTGGTGCTCAGGGAGAAGGAACGCGGAGTGCTTGGTAGAGCAAGGCAATTAGGAGAAGTCCCTCTTATCTGACTGTTTATTTGCACAGAGTATGTTGGGACTTTGTATCTCTGAGCTTCCTGCTGCTTTTGGCAAATACTACCCAAATTGGTCAATTGATTCAAAATGTCCACGGGCAGGAGAGGCAGCTGTACGGGCACGGAGCACTCTAGCGTAACCCTTCCTTCTAAAGAAACCAAGATGAAGACGTTATTTCAAAAGTCTTCAGAGGTTAAAAAAAATCATACTTAAAAATATGGTATTACTTGTTTCTTTAAGAATCTAAAAGGAGGGAGCAATGCAACCGTCGGCCTCATGAGAACTTTGCTGAATGATTACATTTCATGCAGACTGATATATTTTTGTCGTTATTTGACTCTTCTGCACTCTCTCTCTAGAAATACTTTGTCTTATTTATTGCTACTTTGACAAAACGTTACAGTGGAAAATTTCTGGAAAACACAATAACTCTACAAAACAAGCTTTTTACCAAGAACAGCTTTTTCTTTTTAAATTTTCCACTATTTTTTTTTAAATTCAGGACTACAGTTCTAACAGCTTTAAGATTGCGGGGTTTTTAGTACAGACTCTGCTCCCCAACACTTCAGATCACAAGTTACCCTGTTTCCATTTTATGCTCTCCCCCAAAGATTCCTGGGGATCATTTTCTGCGTGTCCATTACTCACATCATACCCACAAGCAAGTTTTGTGTTGAGCATATAAAAGCACACGGTATTAAGAAAAAAACCCCAACAAACCAGCCCAAAACCCGCCTTGTAAAATTTTGCTTTAACAAAGATTCTGCTACTTCAGCAGCTACACCTTGCTAGATTTACTTTTCATTAATAGCACATCAAAATCGTTAATTTTCCTGAAGCAAAAAGAAATACGCGCTGCTCGAGCTCTCGTGCAAAAGTGAACGTTCGCTCTCTCTTACTCCGTTCACACCAGTAATTATTCACTATTCTCCTTAAGCTGAACTGTATCCCACCTGTTCTCTTCCCCATACCTGTACGATAGATCTGTCTCTGCCTTATATCTGCATTAGGACAACTCTGTGGCCTGGACTTCATCACCGGAGGACACAGGGGAGGGAGCCTTTCCTGCCTTCACTTTGGTGACATCCTAGCTCGCAACCTGATGCCTTTTCTACAGCCTGACCGAATTTATGTCCTCTCACAGCTGCTCTAACTTATCACCTAAACATTCTAACAAAGCATGTTATTCAAATTACACAGGTGTCGAACCGATGTGACCGTTTTTACGCAGCTCTCCTAACTCGAGTAACAGAAGGACATCGTAAGGAAAAACCCTGGGAATCTGTAAGTCAAACATACAATTTGTTCTGCATTTTTAAGCTGGCATGCAAAATGTTAGCCGAAGCACAAGTGATGGACGGAAAGAAGAAAAATCTTTTCTACCGGAAATCAACATGGAATCATAGGTCTATAACCTGCAAGACAATTTTTTTAGCAATTTCTAAACATGAAGGTTGAAGGAAATGATTCTTTACAGGATTTAAGGAGGGAATTAATTTCGCAGAAGCATCAGGATAATACACGACTGTATGCATGATCTACCATGTGTTACCATGAAATAACAAATGTATAAAAGAACACACGTATCTAGTACTGTCAGTGCATTTTAAGTCCTGCTGTAAAGTCACAGAATCACAGAATGTCACGAGTCACAGAACTGACGAAAACCTTTTCCAGCTGCAGAAATCCTGCAGCATTCCTGTGTCATTAGAGGGATACAATTACAGTACAAGTACTTCACACTCAAATTAGTTTAATCTATCAACAGGTATAGCTTTTGGTACAGCTCCTTTTATCCATGTTTCCAGGATTTCCTGAAAAAAGCTATTAAACCTTTTTTTTTTTTTTTAAAAAGGAGGGAGGTGATTTACTTCCATAAAGAATTAGGTCAAAGAAAGGCGACTGTCCTCAGCCTACAAACTGCCCACCAAAATCTTCTGGTCTCTCGGGAGGATCTCGGCTGCGTGTGTGCTCCAGTCCCTGGCAAATTTAGCAATAGCAGCCTCAGGGACCCTCTTTGGCGCTTTCACTGCAGCTCAGCCGTCCCTCCAGCAGCCCAGCCAGGTGACGGTTCCACTTTGTCGCCCAGGATAGGATTGAATTGCTGAAAAAGCACTTGGGGCTCAAGAACTGCAGGTTCCCAACATCCAGCCCTATGGCCACCTGAGGCACTGATGTTATTCCAGCTTAACTGCAGGGTAAAGGCTGGGCTTTTAGTTTGCATTTATAAATTGCTGAGTAAACTGCAGCTCCTCGGGCGCTGGCTGAAGAAAAACCACATTCTGGCCCTTCCTGATCCTTTTCCGTGATGCATTGGTACAAATAATGACAGAAGGTGAGGCAGCCCACTCTGGCAGCAAACTTTTATGAGATCATCTACGGAAGGAGCTGAACACGAGGACAAATATGAGCCTGGACTGCTAATGACGGGCTTTGTTATTCAAGGCAGTCATCAGTCCCTTTGTATCAGTTCACTGATTTTAAAAGGACAGAAAAAAATCTAGGAAGCTAAGGTATAAGTTTCCTTGGGCTCGAAGGAGTTTAAAACCTAAGAACACAGAAAACTTGGTCTAACAGTGCTGTTATACTTAAAATACACCCTAGAACAGGAAGAAAATCGAGATATACGTAAGGCAGCAAGCATGCAAATGCCAGACCAGAATTGTATGCTATGCTAAAAGGATAAAAAATTGTGCTGAAAGTACTTGGGTGAACGTACAGAACAAATTCCATGAAAACTGAACATTTACCACCTACAGGAAATGAATTCAATAATATTTGCATGCTAAATACAGAGAATGCTTCCAACACTGCGTTAAAGAAGTAAAAAAAGTCTGTGCTCTGATACAGCAAGCACCTGTTCTCAATGGCAGCTTCTGGTTCAGAACACGAAACTTGCTTTCTTTAGTCAGAGAAAATCTGTTTTTTCCAGTAGTCTTAAACTAGAGAGGGAAGGGGATCAGAGCCTGGAAGAGAAGACGTGTTCTAGAACTGAGTCCTTTTCGGCTGGCAGTAGAAATCTTCGAAGTAACAAAAGTCCCCATTTACTGTGCTGTTTAGTATTAAATTTAGTTTTGCAAAACTGTAATCCCAATTAGCGGCTTCAGCTCAGGAAAAAACCCAGCAAAACAACAAACAAACAAGGTATTTTATAATACTTTTAGACCCCAGAAGGCGCAACAGCTTTTTCATGGTTGTCTCCCCTCACGCTTCTAATAACATAGCAAAATGAATTGACTTTTATTATTCTCCTAGGTTATTAATTCCTCAATGGTTACATGATACACATTTTCTTATATAAAAACAATTTCGCTATGGAACACCAGGTTAGTTGGACACCCAGATCTTTCATCACAAAAAAAATCTTTTCATGCAAGCAAGCATCAACTAGAACAACTCTAGAGAGGAGGAACGCTGCACTAGGCACGAAGGAACATCAGTCAGTAAAGCAAACTATTTAATCATACAGCATTAATTTTCTAAAATATCCTTAGAGTGTCATTTAAAAATAATGTTAAACAATTGAAAATCACTTTATCTTTCTAAATGCCTAAATTTCAGCTGATGTTATCTATTTTTGTATACCTAGGCCTACTCTTAGGCAAATGAGTAAGTTGTTTCCATCCGTTTGTTGCAATGCTGTGAATCCAGCCATCACCTACAAATAAGAACAGACGTTAGTACTTTTTCTTGGGACAAATATTCCTTTTTTACTAACATAAAAAAAAGCTCTGTATTCTAAGAGTATAAGGTATTAAGGTAATAGTAATATCCTCGCTACAGTAACTTGGATCTTTTCAGTAATTTAACTTGACGATTCAGTCACAGAGAGCTCGCTGCACTGAAATCCAAAATTAAAATACACTTACTTTTTTCCTTTTGCACACAGGCAGAAAATTGCCCCCTCCCGGGGGGATGTACCTGTGACACTCAAAACTCTTTTCACCAGTGTCACATTTTTTTCATGAAAAGAAGTTGCCTTTTCTAGAAAAGAAACTCAGCGTAAGACTATCCTACTCCCCTATTGAACATTTTGCAGCTGTGATTTATTATTCATCCAAAAATCTGCATTATGTTGACATTCTTATTCGTTATCTTCTTCCTGCAATTGCTACTGATATCAAAAGTTACCTCTTGTTCACATTAAAATGCATGAGGCTCTTGCCTTTATTCTTTTAGATGACAGTTTGATGAAGGATTATCAGACGTTCTCATTTTACTATGTAATGTGCGCCTCTATTTCTATAATAATAATAATAATAATCTAGCTAGAGAAATACTCAAGCGCCATGAAAATTCTGTAACAAGATTAGGTCTAAAGTATTTTGAGGAAGACAACAAATGTGCACACTAGATGACGTTAGTACTAAAGTGTACAAGAGAATTACAAACTCGGAATTACTTACTTAAAGGAACATTATCAGAACTTAGTCCACCAAAAAGGAAAAGTCTGTCGTCTCCTATCGGAGTCAACGTGTGCCAGGATCGATCTTTTGGTTTCTCTCCACTGATATTAATTCTTGGTGAAACAAATAAAAACAAATTTGCAAAGACTGCTGGATATTAACCCATCAGAAAATTTAATAGTTAATTTAGTTTGTCCTAGAACGAACGTGGATATTTTCCCAGTGAAAAAGCTGCACTTAGCCAGTCTGAATTTACTCTTGAGAAGAGCCGTGTTCAAATCTAAAAAGAGTAATTTCTTGTAACAGCTGTTACCTGAACAATCAGTTATGTAAATATCAACAACCAATGCTTTCGTCCTTACCTTTATTTTGTGTATTTTCTTAAGATCACTAAACTCGCTACTGAAGGTAAAACCAAAAGCAATTAGGACAGCAACGACAGGTCTATATATTCAAATAAATTGCACAGTGCACATAGGTAAACAGCCTTGGTTAGTTGAGGTAAAATGCAATGAATTCTGAGGGCCTACAGTCTCTCTGCTCCTAGGAAAATTATTGAAATGATACAAGGATGGTGGCTTTACCTTCTACTCAAAAGCTACTACCTCTTCAACCATTGCTCCTCTTAACACAGTGGTGGGTTGCCAAACTTTGAGATTAGTTTTAGCAAAAAACGGAATTCCTAAGTACAAAACAGGTGCAGGTTTTTCATTCTCAAAATCCGCTCACCTTGCAAAAAATAAGGGTTTGATATGGACTTAATTTTAGCAGCCCAGTAAGGGATTACCTAGACTGCATGCCCTGAATTCACACTGGATGAGTTTTGGGCACTTTTGAGCACAGTTGCCTCAGGACGATCCGGCAGAGAAGTGGGAGAACCTCCAGAGGGCATCAGCCCACCTAGTCTCGATACTAAACAAAGAGGCAACTTCTGCCGTGAAGTACCTGGAGTTAGACACAAAGAATCCAGGCTGCTGCACATTCGGTGTGTGCTCCTTTTGGCAAGAGGATGGACAAAGGGGGTGCAAACACCTGTAAGCTCTCTTGTGGGGTCAGAATTTTAGTCCTGTGCTTGACACTGGTGAGGCTGCAGCTCAAACCCTGTGTTCAGTTCTGGGCCCCTCACGACAAGAAGGACACTGAGGGGCTGGAGCGTGCCCAGAGAAGGGCAGCGGAGCTGGGGCAGGGTCTGGAGAACAAGTCTGGTAACACAGGCATCTACGGTTCAGTTAGAGGCTTTGGTATTTAGAAAAATATGTATCAGATACTGATGGGTGATAACGTTTCAATCTTTCATGCTACCAATACAAAAAAAAAAATCAGAGTAATGGAAATAACATTATACTGAACATTTTCCCTAACAGGTCAGTGGAGCTCAGGGAAGGCAAGGCAGCTTCTGGGTAGTGGCAACCAAAATAAATACTGTAATCCCACACTGGAAGATATTCCTGGATTAGCAGGTTAACATTATGCAATTCCATAAGAAACCTGCATAGAGGAAAAAAAAAAAAACTTGAAATGACTGCTTAATGGAAAGCCATGGGTCTTTAAATAAAAAAAAAAAATCATCATTGCATTTGGAATTTTTCTTCTAGGAGAGGATGTCTGGTAAGTGAATCTGAATGTAGGACTGTACAAACCAAGCCCTCCTCGCTGGGAGATCGGTGCTTTACAGAAGAACTTCCAACACATGCAGTCACCTTATCTTGGTCAGCAGCACTCAGCCAGCCAAACTTTTTAATCTGTATTAAATCCTTGAGTCTCGTGTGGTGACAGCTCATAGGGCGATCGAAGACAATCTCTCTAAGGCTGCAGAATGGCTGAGATCGTTCTGTTACCAAGATCAAAAAGGCTCGATCCTGCTCAATTTTTAATTCCTCATAGGATCAGAAATTCCAGTAGAAAAGGAATTTGAAGCTGTAGCTTAAGAAAGGTTCCTGGAAAGAAATACCTAGAAAAAACACTCACCCTAACAGCAAACAAGTCTGAAGGAATTTCCTCACCTGTACAATACTGGAATGACATCAGGCCTTTTTAGAGGCAGTTTACAGTTGGAAATGAGTTGTCTGATTTTAACTATTCAAAACTACTGTTGGTACTCAAAGGATACAGAGTGATTTTCTTTACTTCACACTATTGTAACATGACTATACTGGTCTCAGCAAGCAGTTCTTTACTATATAAACTTCAGATAAAAGAAAAAAGAAAGAAAAGAAGAGAGGAGGAAAAAAAAGGCCTACATCTACTTTGTCTTATTTTATGATTTTTCTGTGTGGAATCCTGGGACTTCTGGGACCAAGTTCTTTGTATTGGAGACGGTCCCTATAAATGCCCAATTTCTAATAGAGCCACCACTACTGATTTTATGAAAGGAAGCACGTAGCCAGAAATAATGTTCCAAACCGTTTGTGCAAAGTCAGGCTGCAAACTGGACTCAAACGATAAATACTAATTTGACCTTGTCCTGAATGATACACAGATTTTTTGCTCCTTCTGTAATCAGGTGGTGAAATTACGCTAATGGGTATGGTATCCCATGTATCTTCAATATCAGCTTTCAAATGCCAAACAAAAGGGAGCGCTGGCTGACGAAGGCTTAGAACTTCTGACATTGACCTCCCTCCTTTGCGGCTTGAAACTCCTCTCATTGACTTGTCACTCGACTGTCACGGGCTTCCTTCTTTAAAGCAATTAAAAGCAAGCCAAACAGCAGCTGCTCATGCAACAACAAGAAGTAAACAGCTAAAGCAATTATCTGAATAATCAACCTGCTCAGAGGTGAAGTTCACGGTCTAAGAGGGACAACGCCATTATTTAGGTAGAAAAGCGTTAATTTAAAAAATAACTGACAAAGCAAAAGGGGAATCAAACTGACCAGTTTGTCCTAAGTGCTAATTAAAGAAACCTTCAAAGAGAAGTCTTTTTCATGGCTTTTATGCAATTGCTATCAGGTTACCCTGAAGACAGGAACAGAACAGCGGTTATCACCCATCAGTCACTGATTATCTCCTGGTTTGTCAATAATACATCCACTGATTCGACACATGGAGTAGGCACGATCATAAATGCTACGCACAAATAAACAAATCTTAGGGGGTACATCAATATCTGATTAAGTTTAAAATTGAAATATTTAGGCTATGCTTTTACTCGATCTTTAAAAAAATAATGGGAAAGACATTTATCTCTGAGGAGGGGAGATCCTTCCCCAGTCTGTGCCACAACAAGCCACAAAGAGGTAGTGAAAGCAGCATTCCAAAAGACATCGAAACTAAAATTCCATGTGGGTAAATGCACTCATCTTGGAAATGAGGATGTTAAATCCCTACATGCTGTGCTTAAAATAGAATCATCAAAGCTTCGGTGTCGAGCAGAAAATGCTTAGTAACCACTACCAAATTAAATTAAATTGACATCACAAGACAACAGCTGTTAAAGGAGTCTCCAAATTCTCATTCTCCTCTCAGAAAAGCTACAAAATTAGCACTGGAACTCTTCAACAATATGTTTCAATCTGCTACATTTAACTTTAAGTGTCATCGAGAGAAACCTACCTTCCAGACCAAGTCCAAGTGTCTAAATTCAGGCAGTGCAAATCATTCATTCTTGTTTGCTAAAACAAAGAAATAAAATCCCAGTTGTGTTACATCAAGCAAACAATGAGCCAAGTATTTCAGCCAGGCCTTCCCAGGACAGAATATTCCAATAACAACATTTTGAAGGAAACCGTACCCACATGCCTTCAGACAACTCTGTATCCTGTGGCAGATGAAAAGCATTTCTTCTCAAAACCCCCATGCAATCCTCAGAAAACTATCGGTCAGGAATATTTACAGTAACACAACAGCCGTGTGGGGCCAATTTTAGCTTTCAGAAGTAGTTTAACAGTGAAGAACTATGTGATACTCAGTTCCTACAGGTGTACTCTCACGGTAGGTAATTGCAGAAGGTGTAATACTCTGCCTATAGTTTCCTCTCATCATTTTGCTTTGCATTCTCATCAGAACTATGCGTCCTCCTGCCCCAGCCACTTGAAATATTCGAGTAGGCACCATACTCAGCACAGGACATCCCCAAAATATTCTTCACATCTGTGTTCTTCTCTCTCTCCCCAAAGGCAAGCCCTTTCACAAAGTTACTACTAGCAACGACAAGGTTTTAGGACCTTTTAGCATTTGCCATAGATATAATAAAACGTATCAAGAAGCTCTGTGGGAAATCGATACACAAATCTGCCTGTGTTTTGAGATGAAGTATTTGCCTTAGAAACATAAAGGGGAGACTGTAAGAAAGAAACTCCTTCCTTTAGACTGCAGCAATATTTTCAGCGCACCTGACTGATCTTTGTGATTCCCCTAGGTACTACAAAACACATCTGAGAAGTAGGGAAATGTATCTTGCCTTACCTTACAATTTCTTTGCTCTTAGGGTAGTCCATAGATCTACTAGAATAAGCCTTTCTCCAGTTTGCAGATCCTTTGAGGCAGAAACTAGACTTGTCACTTAAGTCAGAATAGGAGCGGTTTTACCCCTGAGAACTCAGCCAGTTACTGGTGAGCTTGAGAGACTTCCAAAGCTTTCCAGCAGAGCTGCGGTAAGTCTCTCAGGGTATTCCAGGAACTGGCAGGGTTTTCACGATAGCTACGGCCTCCTCTGATCGAGTGTGTGCTAGCCCTTTTCCATCCTAGGGAGGAGAATGTTAACGGGTGTTTTGAATCACCTTCAGAGAGGCCAACGGGCTAAAGAAAAGCAGAACGCGAGGGCTTTTGTGCATCGCTTAGAAACTTCATCCCTGCAAGAGGGTGAATAGAATAATACAACATGGCCCGACTGACAGCTAGTGGACGAGATCTGCCTTCCTTCTATTCAGTTTCCTGCTCCTCCGGGTGGCTTTGAGGGTGATAAAGAACAAATTATACAAACAAAAAAGCAAAATGCAATGATGGAGTATCTCCTGCTGTACCCGCATGCAACTAGACCCCTCAAGGAAAAAGCAACATCCTGGCCCCTAGAGCTAAAAAATATCTAATCACCTAAGAATAACACAGTTCGATACAGAAGACATCTATTAAAGAGGAAGAAAGCAAGCTGCTGTTATGCTGGAAATTAAGGTTTCAAGAAGATCCTGTTCAAGAACTCCTCGCTGACTTTCCTCTCCTAGGCATTAGCTCGAAGCTGGAGCAGCTTTCAGTTCTCTTGGGCCCTGGGAAATCAATGTATTATCATATCATCTTCACATTCTCATGGTTCAACAGACTGACAGATGCATAATTGCATCAACCTCATTTTGAATTCAACACACAGCCTCAGTTGGACATTTTTGTTTAAAAGTCAGTCCTTTAACACAGCTTTAACAAATCAAAATGCCTTTCCACCCAGCCCTTATCTCAGAAATTGCAAAGCACACGGACACGTTATAGTACTGGCACTTGCAACACGCCAAGTCTTCTTGCAGTTCCTCCTGTATTTCTAAATCATAGAATCACAGAATGGCCTAAGCTGGAAGGACCTTAGAGATCATTTAATCCAGTCTTCCTGTCACCAGGGACGCCACCTTTCGGCTAGATCAGGCAACACATGCAGACCGAATGGGAATCGAACCCGCCACCTTAGTGTCGTCACCTTAGTGTCGTTAGTGCTACGCTCAACTGACTGAGCTAACCGGCCCCCTTAAATGCTACCCGCTTTATTTAATCACTTTGCTGATAATCCTAAAATGATTTTTGATTGGCTTAAAAGCATCAAGCCTCATAAAAGGGTTTGCATTTCCCTCTGAGCTATGAGGACTCCTCGCCATCCTGTGTTTCCGTAGCACGTTTGTTTATTTGCAGCCCAGTAAACATGAACTAAGATCTGCTTCATCTCAGGATCAGCTCTCTAGAATGACGAAAGGCATTAAGGGTGACATATTTACAGCTTGCTGCCGTTAGAGTAAACTCTGTGCAGCTCTCCCTTCTGAGATTTACATCAAACAGCCATTACAGCTCAGATCTTTGTAAGAGAAGGATTGCAGTTCAATTCATCTTCTGATCTTCAGGGACAGAAAGGGTAACAGGAAATATAAGCATGCGTACACGAAGGCATCAGGTGTGCGAAGAGCTGCTGGAAAGACTTTTATTACTTCATTGTACTTGACATGAAAACTTTCCACTTAAATCAAACATGAGACCTGCATCAACTCTTGGACTAACTCTCCTTCATTCCCACTTTCTCCCACTTCTGTTTTTTTCAGGGGCTTACCTGGAGGAACAGAGTCCACAAAATACTTCTGAGCCTGTTTTCAAATGATTCACAGTACAATTGATTTTTGATCATCATCATCTTCTTCTTTTACCAGTTCTAGCTCCAAGTTTGGAAAAAGGTGCCCCTTCCTCCCAGAAAGATGAATAGGAGAAGCCTCATGACACTTCCTGGCCCTTTCTGGTTCCTTGTAGAGCCTTTTCCCTGGGAAGATTTGTATTATGGTGAACTAGAAGGAGAAGGAGGAGCAGAGCAACCCAGTATTTGCTCCTTCATTTATGGAGAAAAGCAAGACTTCATCCTTTGTGGAGGAGTTACTCCTGTTGCCAGGAAGTGCAGTGTTTTCCTTGCCTGTTTCATGACTTATATGAACTCCTCAAGCCCCACTGAACGTTTCCTAATCTTTCTAAGTATGCTTTCATTTATTTCTAGGATAGAAAGTGAATCAATGATAATCATTATGGTGAAGACTACACTCACTGCTCTCCTACAAAATTAATAGATTTACGAAATTTCACTCTTCTCTGACATGCTCCCCACGGGCTTTCACTGAAATTTAGCAAATGTTTATTAAGGAAGTTGATGCTACATGAGGAACAGAAAAAAACCTTTTCACATCAAAGCCTTCTTGTATTTCTGAATCCTGTAGTCAAACAGCCAGAGTTAAATAGAAGCCAGAGGACACATGTCATCTTAGGGCGTATCTCATCATTCAGGGTGCAGAAATGCCAGGCAAGCTCCAATTTACTAATAATTTCACTTGCAGAGGCTGCATGGGAATCCCAGCTTGAGTTACAAAGCAGTCCAGCTGCACCAGGCACAGGCAGGTCTTTATCCGGCTCGGACACAACCCTCAGTGCTCTTCTGTTTCTGGGCTGAGGACCTCTGCACCGCGCAAAGACAGCCTGGGCTACCAAAAAGCCAGAGAGAGTGAGGCTTTGAAGGCTGAGGGACTGTTTGGAGCTAAACGGTAGGTCAGAAGGTCCTGAGCTGCGTGTTTACGTCTTTACAGTTCTCTTTCTTTCCCTCTCAGGTCTGCAGGCTTGCTAAAATGAGGAGCAGGCTTCAGCTCAGCTGTAGTTAGGAAGAGCAGGGCCACAGCAGAGGCGCAGGGCTCACTCTGCCTGGCAAACCCTACCCCTGACACGACATTTGAGTAAGACCACCCACTTTTTCAATTTCTTCTAATATCCCTTTATTTCCTTAGTTATTCGCAAATCAAGTCTGTCCAAAACTACAGTTCTCTTTCAGTCAGAGGTAAGGCTTTAGCAACAATTCCAGCAGTCATGGGCAGAAAAGCCACGTGACGCACAACAGTTAAGAACAAACAGGATGAACCGTGGTTGCTTTCTTTTCTGAAAAGGTACTTGGGTCAAAACTTTTCCTGTAGCCGCGGCAGGTGAGTCAAACTGAAAAACCAGCCGGGCTTTGAGAGGCCATTCAGAACCTGCCTCAATCCGTACGTCTGGTTTCTGTCTGAGGAAGCAGGAGTAAACACCACTTGTAACAGAACCCCAGACTTGCCCTGAGAAGAATGCCACGGTAGTGAACAGCTTTTACAGCACGAGAAAAAAAAAACAGGGGATGGGGAACGAAGTGCAATTTTACACCGCAATTTTATTTGCAAGTACTTGAGAATACAGGGTTTAGGTTGTGGCAGCTTTCCCAGAGGAAGCTGGCACAGGTTCACTGTGGGGCATTTCCAACCAACGGTTAATTCCTTCTCTTTCGTATAACAGAACTATAGAAATGCGGAGGGAAGGCTTTCAGAAGCTTCTTTACTGTTACTTTTCTTAGGGGATAGAAAGCATCAAGTCTTACTCTCGAGCTGAATATGATTAAAAGCCCTAAATTAGCTGTAGGTAAAAAGAGCTAAAAACTTACATGAAAAAAATAGGGAGGAGTACACAGTAACTTAAACTAGGAGGTTTTTTTTACTTGCTTTACAGAATCTGTTTCTCACATTCCTGATAAACTCCAGCTCAATTTACAGAGATCTTTAAAAATATTAACTTCGCCATGCTTTCACAACAGTTCTATAAAGAGCCTGTACACTTCCCCGCCCATAAAGAAACCATCCTTGCAAAAAAATAACATATGATAAGGGAGCCTGCATTAGTTAGGACTACCCCACTATATCATCCTTATTTTCAGACACAAGACCGGAATATGGTTTTTTTATTGGATTGCTGCCTTGGGCTTAAATCCTTACACTAATGAAGAAATGAAGAGAAAATCTCCTCTATTACTAAAAAAAACATGTTGCTGAGAGGTTTTAGGATCTCCTCCTTATCACTGGTGGCCTCAAGTTTGCTTGGTACAAAGAACCAGAGGGATGATGCCTATGGCTTTTTTTTTTTTGAGTTAGAAAGAGGAGGGGTTAAGATTATGTGGCAAGAACCTAGCCTTGATTTAAGTAAGTGCCAACTGCATCCTTCCAGCCAGCTCTTAGGCTACCTTTGACTATTACCTAGGGGACAGCAGATTTAAGATCCTCCAGCAGCGTTTTGTAGTCTTGGATTGACTATCCAGAAAGCAAACACAAGCTTTACTCTCATGTTAAAGAGCTTGTGTTGGATCCACAGAAAAAGTTAACAGCAATCTCTGCGGTATGCTGCACGTTCCGGATAGAGGGCACATAGCACGCTAAAGGTAAAGACTGAGACTCTAAAAATGACATTCAGAGAGCAGAAAAGAAGTTTAACAAGACCGGGGTGGCCTGTGTCTGCAGGAGCCTATGCTGGCAGGTACCGTGCCACAGCGTTCTGTACGGGTACAACATACGGAGACTAAGAGCTTCGTACCAAAACATTATAACCTGCTCTTCCAGAGATCTCTATTTCGGTTACTTAGGTGCAAAAAAAGTGACGGAAGTTTAAATGATAAAGCCAGCTGAAAACTGTTATTTCCTGCCTTTCAGAACCACGTGTTGCAACTGTAAATATAAACTGCTGCAACCCAACAGCTATTCTCAACTTCAGTTTCCCAGCATGTGAGCACCAGCGTATGAGAAGTGTGGACATGAACATGAGTTACCAACTGTGCTTACACATCTCCTCTTTCTTTAGCTGGAGGGTGAGCACAAGCTAAAATCCCAGGTAGATTTACTACTTGCTAGTATTTCCTTAAATGAAATGGAGGGAAAAAACCAGCCAGCAGGTTTGATGTATAAATCTGCTAAGCTGTAGCAAGCACAGAATGCTGGCGTCTCATCCTTTATTTAAACCCGGACTATCAGCAGGCTTGCTTTTGCTCCACTCTCAAAAATTATCTCCTGCAGAGGTTATGTACGCGTTAACCTTCTTTGCTGATTGATAAACGTTTGCATTTACCACACTGTCACCTGTTTTTTCCCATTTTTGGACTATGAACTCTTCATCGTGAATACTTAAGACAGAAAGACAGACTCTTCTTCTACAAAGAGATTTGCTATTAAAAAGTAACTGCTGAGAAAACGACATTACTGCCAAGAAAACGTTTTAATTCAACACTAACCAGCACTCGTCCTCCGAAGATGTAACCTTTATTTCCCAGCACAGCACATGTATGAGCTGCTCGAGGCTGAGGTGGATCTCCGCCCTGAAAGAATCAAAAGGAAGATCTTTCAGAACGTCATCAAAGCAGCAGCCCGGGATGGTGGCAAGTCACTGACGCAGAGACTGCCAAGGGAAGGTCAACATGCATCAGGATGCTGACACAGCTGCAACTTTGAAAGGAAATAATTTGTAGTCACGTCCAAAACGCTGCAGAAGTTAGAAGATACAAGTAATTGCCAAGGACACTTTAACTGAGTTCCCTCAGTTGCTTAATGTTTAGCATATTCACTCTTGGTCTGATTTCTCATCGCTTTACTTAAGAAAAATTCAGTTAATTTATCTTTAATTCCTAAGGATAAAATTACACTTGCACATCAGCTATTTTTGCTATCTCCCGCGCAGCTTTATTTTCCCAAAGTGCAAACCGTTGGGAACTGGCACTAAAAGCCAACAGCCAGATCTGAAAAAGTCTTCCCTGCCTACATCAGAAATAAAGACAGCAAAACTGGCTTTTACTTTTCAATGGTAATTTTAGTTTTTTGCACTTAGTTTTACAGCAATTGTAGAACAACCTATAAAGACCATAAAATACTGTCAGACACTCGTTACAATGTACTCCTTGTACTGAGTTCTTGTGCAAACTCACTGAGATTTTATGAACTTTTATAATACACTATCACATTAATATCAATACATAGAAATGCGTGCATCGCTATTTCACTGGGAAAGTGAGCACGTGTGCTCCTTTGGAAGACTACTAAAATAACACATCTGCTGAAGAGTACCCGATCTGTTTATTCTGACAAGATGGCAGGACTGGGAGACGTTTGTTCAAAAGATTTTCAAGGCTCCAGCCATGAATCTCTCCCTTATCCGAATTCCTGGCAGGGCCACCCAAAGTCGGTGCAATTGCCGTAATCCCTTTCTGCATGATCCAATCTCGCCTCATCATGAGAAGCCACCGAAATGCCTCCACGTTTCCTTCCTCAGCCTCACACTGTTATTCCTACTAAACTGTTTTCTGGAGTACTCCAGTGCCTTATCTTTCCAATAACGCAGCACTGGCAGTAATTTTAGATTCCAGACAGTTGTCTTCCAGCTCGAACACAAAGCTTTATCTCAAAACTATCCCCCAGATATAGAATATTGGATTATCTTCTAATGTATCCAGAGTTCTAACACGTCTCTGAAGCTGATGATATTTTTTGCATCAGAACCACACCACAGAAAAAACCACCCATCTAATAACATCCCGGGGAGGAGGGGGAAATCCCATTAGTTCTGAATTTTCCACATTTCAAAGGCATTGAGCGTCCTCCTGTTTAATGGTATAAGCCTGAGCAATACTAAGCACATTCACATTTTCAAACATCAATTTCTAGGGCCCAGTAACAATTCAAAATGCAGTAAAAACCAACTGTGTCAGAAGACAAGACTGGAAGACACTCACTCTAATTGCTGGTTGAGACCAAGTTTGTGTAGTTGTATCAAAAACATGAACATCGTTATGCCATCCCCAGAATATCTGTCCTTCCTACAAAAGAAGTTAAAAGATTAAAAGTGAGTGTATTCAACAAGCACAAAGAGTTTTAAATAAGAGTGCAAATCCGGAAATGATCTAGCAAAACAGAAAATAAACTAAAATACAGGACTTTATTCAAAGAAACATATGTTGAGATTTTTAATACCGAGGCAGCAGCTCGGCTCTAGTTGAAAACCAAGCGCATTCAGGAGAGAAAGGGCCGGGGACGCTTCTGAAAATGGGTTTGGGGCTCCAACATCAGTCACTGCAGTAGACAAGTTCTACCTTTTCATTTTCAGTGCAACATGCCGAGCAAGAAATGGATTGCACAAAGTAATACGTTTCTGTAGGTCAATATTTAACATGGGATGTATGGATCTATACTCCGTTGAATGCATATTTAATTCTTATTAATTCCTGCCACTAGATACTCTAATCAGCCTCCTTCTATTAACTGTAATAAATCACTATAGTAAATGAGCTAATCCAGGCATTTTTATTTTTAATGACATTAGATCTGGAAAACAAATTGAAGAAATTAAGTGAAGGTATTTGTCAGTCAGATTTGCAAAGCTACAAATTCCCTATCGTTACCTTCAAGGAAATATATTCCAAAATTTTCTGAGAGTTTCATGTTTAAAACACATCTTCAAATACTTTGTTCCTGCCTTGACAGCATTTTGTTTCATTGCGGCCAAAGCCTATAACTGGGAACTTGGAATATACTGAACACCCATCGCTCCCAGCATGCAACGTCTGAAATTTCAAGTCGAAGATTCTAGGTTGGATTTCTGCTGATGTTACAAACACAAGAAAAAATCAGACGTATTTTCGTACTTGCTGAGCGAACAGTAAAAGACTAGGTTCTGACCTGACAAATTGCGTTGAATTGTGACAAATCTCTTACCCAAAATGCATCATGGACATCAAAACAATCGCTCAGCTCGTTGTGCTTCCTACAGCCATAGCCACCAAAATATATTAGCCTAGAAGACAACAAAAAGGAAGTTAAGTTACCTGTTTTGTAAATAACATTCGAGTGAGTAAGCTGTAATAATTCACGTCAAATTTGGGGTTGCCTGCTCTACTATTAACAACACAAACAAAATAATTCATGTTGCACCTAATTCCATACAGGTAATAGTTACGCTCCTCGAGGAGCCTGACAGAAATCCATATAAGCAAGGAAAGAGGTTCAAGATATCTTGAGGTCCTTATTTTCTACTCCTCCACCCAAATGCTTCTTTATCAGTGACATCTGCAGACACGAGTCTCAAAACGACACGTAACACACAAGACAGCAAAATGCCCACGCTTCTGCTAGAATTCCTACCCTTGTCTAGCCAAATTCCAGTGCTCCTGCTCTATCTGTGAGCCTTCTGGACACATTTTCTCACAACAAATGTTCCCCCAGACTCCCTGTGACCCACAAAAGCCTTTCTCCAGTGGCTAACGAGATTCTTTCAACTGACCACTACTGAACGTATCGTGCTGCAAGTATTGTTACACACCTCCCAGCCTAATATTCCACCCACAAAAAGGCCATCCATAAGTAATGGTTCCTAAAGCTTTGGTATAGCTGTTTGGGAGAAGGCAATTTAGGAAATGATGGGATGGTGAAGGTCAATCCCAACTGACATTCCTAGGGAAACAGAGTTACTGAAAGCATCCTGCAATACACCAAGACATCCCGAGCTGCAAATTCTCATGTTGTTGAGATTTTAAGGTGTCCTTCTGCTGAAAAGCTGCGAAGCTGTGTAGCTTGTCCCCCCCGAAACTTCTGTTAAATGAAAAGGTAATGCTTTGCCACCTAAAATAGGTGATTTTCTCAGTATGCCAATTACATGATTACACAATTACATGCTCTGAATCGATTAATTTAGTTTCGAATAATCTTGCGTTAACAGCTAAGGAGAAGTTGTTCAAAAATACATAATTTCATCTATCTTGCAGTTAAAGTAAAATTACAAAATCAAGGTATAGTGCTGAGAGGCATTACACAGTTTATGCCAAACCTCTTTAGATGTGGAGTCCAGAAACAGATAAATCAAATTCATATTTTGTAGTGTTCACTCCGTACCATATTCTTACTTGTTCCCAATAACTTTTACAACAAATCACAGACGTGTCACTTCCTCGTGACCAAACATGCCACAACATCGAAACACTTTCTGAAGTACTCTCTTAGCTAAACATTTTTTTCTAAATACACCCAGTGACGTTTACAACACAAATATCTGGGCTGACTTCATTCTTAGAAAACAATCACTGAAATGCCTTCGTGACTGTCACCATTTGGGTGCTATTAAAGCCCTTGACAATAAGCTAAATATACTCGCTGCAGGTAATGATGTAATGCTTACTCAATGTAAAAAAAATGCACTTTGTATACCGATTTTTAACGTGTTGCAATTAAAAACGTAAGTAACAGATGCACAATGTTGTTTATCTAAAGTCTCAAAGCATCCCACAAGCTTGCGCTACGTTTCCCAACCCTCTCCTAAAGTGGGTTTTTACTTACCATTAATTCAGCTCACATGTGAGAAAACTCTGGTAGAAAGTTGTTTAGGAGAGTTACACAAAATCCCATAGCAAGGCAAGCTAAGAATTAGAGTTTCATGAATCCCAAACCCGTGTGCTCTTCACTTTATAGTACTTCCTCTCTGCAATTAACACATATTAAATATTCTTAATGTGTTACCTGTCCTTATACACCCAGCAGGAAAGCTTGTCACGTGGTGTAGGAGGTTGACCTTTAAAATTTGTAATTTTTTTCCACCTATAGGTTCCATTTTTTGTTCGCAAATTAACATAATACAGCTTAAAAGAAAAAAATTACAATATTTTCAGTATAAATTACGTTGAAGAAGCCAGCACAAACCACCACCACCAAGAAAAACCCTCCACCCCCAGCTGAGATTTCATTACAGGCTCCACTTCAGTTATTTTCTAGTCAGGACTGAACTCAGACTTCATTTATGCTAAATGATAAAACAGCTCATTTCATCTACTTTGTGACCCTTCAGTCGCAAGGAAAACTGGCAGCTCGATTTTCATTTTAATTATTATCTGATTACCTAAGAAAGGTAATCGTTATCAAAGAGCAAAAATAAAAGCGATATTCTGAGATCAATTTCAATTTTGGCTGCCAGCCTATTAAAAAAAAAAAAAGCAAATAAAACCAAAAAAACAATTGGGAAAGCACTGGCAGTTTTCAGAAAATAAATTCAGAAAGTTTCACATAATGGGTCTTATTCTGAAGCTGTGATTTCATGAAAAATCCGAGAAAAATATATGGAGTTGAACACTAAATCAAAGGTAAATTTTTTTTTTGGTCAGTTTAGAAGTGCACTTTTTCTCCCCAAAATAAAGCTTTTCCTTATGTTTCTACTTAATTCAAACATGAAGCGTACCAGCCAAAACAGTAGCGTCAGCATTATTCTTCATTCAAATACAATGTTATGGAGAAAAAGAAGAATACGATACCCGATTGCTGTATCCTTTATCATCAAATCCACCAAAAATGTAGAGCTTCCCATTAATGCTTGCTCCACAGCTTCCTGACATGGAGGTAGGTAACTCTCCTTCCATCAGGTGCATCGACCTGCAATTTAGCACATACATAATGCTGCTTTCACATGTGCTAAAATTCAAAAAGCCCACACCAGATGTGTTAATCAGTTTTAGACTTTAAGCTAAAAACACAGTTTTTGGCCATAACTAGAACTGGAGACTAGAGCTGACAGATGAAGCGAGGCTCTTGTGCTGAAAGAGGGCTTTCACGCAAATATCGTGCACATCTTTACGAAGCAACTCCAGTTTTCTGAAGCCCGTGTTAAAATAGCATTAGTGGAGCCAAAATATCAATTACTCAAAACGTGGAAATTTTCAAAACGTTGTCTCCAAAAGCTCCTGAAATGAGAATGTGGCATTGCTGTTATTTTACAAATGGAAAACTGAGGCAGAGGAAGAAATAAAGGTCAGAAGTACTCGCTAATTTTCGTACCCAATATGCCGCTCCTAAAACTGCGTTTTGTGCTGTATTTAGCATAACAAAAAATCCTCAGTAACGGCAATTTTAGCAACGAGTTCTGTGTCTTGCAGCAGCAGTTCCTAGCCTTTTCCTTGCTCGTCTCGCTTACGAATCAGTAAACGCCTGCGACACAAATTCTGAATTCACACCCTCACTCCGCTACTACTGGACAAAACTCACTTTCTGCCAAACTCAGGAGGCCAAGGCTGCATTTCGAATTGTTACTCCACCTCAAAACCAGCTTCCCTAGATCTCGAACTCCAGAAAACTTCCCTTTGACACGCACAGCAGGCATGTGCTTTGTTCAGGATTTCCACCTTGTCACCGCGCTTCCAGCCTCTAGATATAGGAGCCCAATTTTTCTTCAAAAAGCCTGATTCCACTCCTCTCTGCTAGGTCTAACGTCACCGCACTTTTTGACTCCGTCAATTCCGCTCATCTCCTCCTTCGACGCATCCACGTCCAGATCAGGTGCCTTCGTTTTCTGGCCACACAGAAGAGAAAGATGCTTACAGCTTTGAGTTCTGACGCCTGACCTTACCCCAACCTAAAAGGACTGGAGGCAGCCACGAGAAGGAAACGGTCTGGATGTGCTAAATCACCAGAGGTGACCAATGCAAGGGTAACTTATTCCTAGTAAAAGCGGTGCTCGCTCATGACTGCTCAGGGCATCGCTTCCAAATTTCTGGCACCAGCCCTGCCCCAGGCCAGCCCTCCTGCCCTTTCTCTCTTGTTCCTGCTTGTTCCCGTGTCATGCTGCGTGCGACTGTTTGTGCTGCAAACTGAATGAGATCAAGAATGGACTCAGGTTAAAAACAGCTCTGAAAATAAGAAAAGCTATATTTAACCCTGATCCTTTGCCCGATCCAACTCCCCAGGTGACCATATAAACATCTGTACCAGTAACAACAGGCACGGGGACAAAAAAAAAAAAAATATGAAAAAAGTCTTGCTAGAACTTCAGAGTTGACCACAGGCAACCTGTAGTTTTCCAAGTCAGTGACCTGGCCACGTGGAACTTTGTACACAGAGTAAGCCCTCCTCTCCTTCTCTCTCCAAATTGCTGCTTTCAATATGGGTATGCAAGAAATACTTAAACAGAAAGGCAGCTGGCAGAAGAAAAACCATCTAAGCCCGGATGGATACTAACTACTTCACCAGACTGAATACAATTACTGTAACAGAAACCACTGGAAGACTTTTAAAAAGAGGCATTGTTCTCCCTCGCTGCATACGATACGTAAACACAATTAATGTAAAATGTAAAGGTTAAATTGATAGTGGTATGTGCTAGTTAGGAGTCAGTTATGCAAACCCACTCAGAACATGATTAAGTAATAACAAAAAAAATAAAATTGTAAACAGATCAAGACCCCAAATATTCACTGTTTAAATATTCCTTTTAACATAGAAGTTAATGTCTGGAGGACTAAGCCAAAATAAAATGCCCAAATAAACCCATGTATTTTAGCAACAGAACCTTAAGCCAACCATTTCAAACACTCTCTTGAAAAAAAACAACTACACTTAAGGAATTAATGTGTTCCCTAGAGTTAATTTGCAAGTACATTTATCTGTTCTTCAGTCTTTACATTAAACATCTGCTGTTTAAACTCCAGAGAACATGGACATGTAAAATCTTTTCACTGCAGCTAACTGCAATCTACGCAAAGATCAAATTTATATATTAATTAAATATAAATTATTCAACTCACCATAACCCACTATCTATTTCATAGATCCAGAGCTCATCATTAGGCAGATAAACTTCATTTTCTTCAATTGACTGAAAGCAAAAAAAAAAAAATTGTAACTGTTAAATCAATTATGCATTATACACCATACATTTTAAAATGAAATTCTGAATCAGGTTACTTAGCAACATGGAATAATCTTAAAGAGATAATCTACCAGAGCATAAGTTATACCCCAGCACCATCGCTCTGATCATTATCCTTTTACACAGAGAGCTCAGTAATGTTAGTGTTTTACATTTTATACAAGAATTTCAAAAAAAGGATGTATTTCATTTTTTGAAGCTTTTAAAAATACTGTTCTGATGTCATTGAGCTTTGTCAATTAACAGTATCTTTAATCACCCATTTTAAGATGTGAAGGTTATAAAAAAAAAATGTTTGGTCTATCAGAGGTAGGGAGAGACATGTTTCAATATTTAAAAGGCAATGTGAACACAATCCAACAGCCAATTTGAAAAAATAAGAAAATAGCACAGACGAACGATTAAGTCATTAGGAAACAAACACAACTGCTACAAAAAAATAGCACATCAGTACTGTAAAATGACCACGGATTTTAAAAAAACTTAAAAGAGATCATCAAAGACACTTCCTTCCTCTATTAAAATGGTGTTACTAAAGAAAGTATTTTTTCCATCACTGATGTGATCACTCTGAGCAAATTTTGCTGCACTATTAGCCTCTGTGCCTCAAAACACACATTGAAAATAAGCATCAAAGTATTAATGCTGTTCTTTGAGACTTTTTGCATATTTAAGGGGAAGAAAAAGAGTTCTCCTTCGCCTGAAGGATTTTTTTCCTCCTTCACCAACCCCTATCTTTTCCAGAAACTGAGACTTTGCCAGGCTGTGTAGATGGGTAAAGAACTCAACAACTAAACAGAAAGTTAGGAACAAAAAATACTCATTTTAAACTTAAATTCTTCAGGCCCACTCATTAAAGGCACAGGTTTTACCAACTTAACGTTTTGCCAAGAAAGATTTGTAACAACATAAACCAGACCAGATTTGAAGCTCCTGAATTGAAACTCATTATCTTTTGTTTTGGGCCACACTTGCAATTAGGAGGTAATTCTTGGCAAAATGTAAAAACATAGAGAAAAGTGTAACTTAGAAGCATAAAAATAACAGTTACTTTCAGCAACTAAAGGAATTTGAAAGAACAAAGTGTCAAACATAAAAGAGCTTAACCTATACCACAACATAAAGGAGAAAATTAATTCCTTTATGGAAAACAGATCTATGAAGATCCCCTAAAAGAGGCCATGAAAGAAAGGAAAATAATTTAGGAGATAATGATGAGGAAGAATAACAAACTCAAACAGGAAGCCCGAAAGGATGCGACTGCAGCACCCAGGCAGAGCAACAACTGCACCACTAATTAGCATCTTGGCAACAGAACGAAATGAAAGACTGCGAGGGAGTACACAGTCAGTAAACTTTAAACAAAACTACCAAAATTAAATGAATGTGAGGAGAAGAAGTTAAATGCAAGCCTGAAATTTAATCATTAACAGTTTAGTTACTGATATTGACTACTTCCACGAGCTGCCCAGCCATCCCCTGGTTTCTAAGTCCAATACTTCTAGTTAATGAAAACCAGAACATCCCAATTTCCAGAAAGGAAACTATAGTGTGCCTCCAGAAAAGACCCGTAGCCACTGGAACCTGAGAGCCCTAGAAACGTCCCTCCCTCGGCTACTGCACACACTTATAAAATATATTTTCCAATCTAAATCCAGAAGCCCCCAACTAGAATTCTTTGCTCGAGTACAAAAGAACAAGCTTTGCACATTTGAAAATTTACCATACCCTACGAAAAATATAGATGGAAAAACATGCAATATGTTAACATAAACACATTTTCAACCTGATCAGGACCGAGGGTAACACCAAGCACAGCTACTTCCACGCTTTATGGGCAACGTGCACAAATGCCAGGGATAAAATGAACTGGCTGTATATAACATTGTATTGTTCACAGCTCTCTTTTGGGCCGAACTCATCCAGAACCAAGAGTCGTAAAGATTTACTTTTGTCAGAACTAATCCTTAGAAAGCTGAGCTTTAGGGACAAAAGCCACCGCGGTTTCAGTGTGCCACCGGCTTGTTTGTGAAGGGACAGAACTGCTTTCTGAGGGAGGAAAACACACCGCACGACACACTCCACTACTAATAAGTAAAAAATGCAGGGACTCGGGAACAAGAATGTGAATTACACACCGGAAAAAAGCACAGCTACAAATTACAGCTGTCACCCCACAAAAGGGAAACGAGAGAAGCGCTCCCAGAGCAGAGGAGCCA
>NW_009709464.1:0-21077 GCF_000703405.1 Apaloderma vittatum
GCTGCCGGCCAGGGTCAAACCACGACACTCCCTTAGTCTCTGGAAGTATCACTGACTTTGAGCTTTGCAAAAAGTGCCTTCTTGAGCAGTGGTTTCACCTATAAAATAAACACATTGCTATGACCAGGACCTGGCAAGAGCCTGTTCCCATGAGCATCTTGTGACAGCCTGGGTCTTACCAGAGTAAGGATTAAGTAGCATGAGTATAAACCTTCAACCTTCAGGATTTTCTTGACTGCCTCAGGTTAAAAAACAAATTTAACTGCGAGCTAAATTAGTGGAGCTATGGACTTCCTTCGGAAACATCTGGTTCTGGTCAGTGCTAGACATGGTCTGGGTCTTGATGGACCACTCGTTTGATCTCGTATGACAGTTGCCGTGTTCCAGCAGGAACCCCCGCCAAGCTTGCACGGCTTTGCTGGAGCTACCTTGCATACTCTAATTAGAGGCAAGAACTGCACTAAATATGGCACAGAGAAGGACACTCCTGTATAATCCATCACACAGGGTATGATGTAAATCAGAGTGGATGTCACCCTGCCCACGAAATGTGACAAACCTGAAGAGCGGAGCAAGCAGCGCTGCTAAAGATCTTGATAGAAGACACACATAGGTTGTGCAGCTTCCAAATTAGCTACCTTAAAAGAGATTTGGATCAGTGGATTCATAGTGTATGTATAGATTTTGTATTAAAGTCACACAGCTGATCAATGAGTTTGATCCAAGGAGCAGTGTTGCCTTTTTCACCAGTAAACTCTAAGCTTAGTGATGTGAAATAAAAGAAATTGAAGTCTTCTGCATCTCATTTCTCCACCTCCCTTCTGTATCGCAGCTGCATGAACAAAATTACTTTGCAACTCCAGAGGACAATTTCATGAAGTGCCAGTCACTATAATTGAAAAATTCAAACTAAGAAAATACATGAGCAAAGGGGAGGAAAACTTTTCAGATCACTTTCCTTCTGAAGAATTGTCAGAAGAAAGAGAGTGAGTTAAGAATATCAAGTTTGAAACTTAAGAAGGAACATATATTAAAAATGAAGCCCTAGCAATAAAAGGAGAAATAAAATATCTCCCCTCTTTTGGCTCAACTGTGTAGAAGGGTTGCCTTCTGTTGCTATGAGTTAGCCATTCCTCTCTCTTTGCTCCATCCAGTGCTTCCCAATTGCCAGAGAGCACAGCGTAGGCCCACTGAGGAGCAGAGATTTCTCTAGTTGTGCTCACATCTGCTGTCTGACAGCTACCTTAATGAACATGGTCTGGCTTATTACAGGGAGATGGTTTTGAATGAGTAATCCCATTAAAAAACCCACAAATTTGATTGTGAAGGGACCAGATATAGTGAATAAAAGTTTGTTTACTTTTAAATAAAAGTTGGCTGTTCTTGATAAGCATACAGGTTGGGACAACATCTAAAAATATCTAAAGACCTTGCAGTTACTGTTAGTGGCTTTTAAAAGCAATACTAAATAGGGGATTGAATTTTAGTCTCAGATATTTGTAAAACAAAAACATCTCTTTCGCCTGCAGTGAAGTCACTTTGGAGTCATACAGCTGAATGCCCTGTCTCATCTAATAAGTTGTCCCAAGACTGCTGCAAGCTTTAAGTGAAGCGTACGTGGATGGAGTTTTGGGGCAGTTGGGCTTCTTTTTTGGATAACGACCTAAAAGGCAGCTCTGGCCCACAGTTTTGAAGATGTCTACATATAGCTCTTTCTGCTTTAGAGGAGGGATCTCCCTTGCTCTATATGCTCCCTCGGGTGTGTGTTTGTGCTGGGTGTCCTGTGATCTATAACACAGAAATCGCAATACTCAATCACAACAGGCACTTGTCTAGGCCAGGATCCCGGCTTTGCTGGTGCCGCATCATCTGCTCCAGGAGAAGTAAGAAAATTGCTCGTAATGAATGACTACACAATAAGTTGTCTTCAGGGGAAGTTGCTGTTTACTAATTCCATCAATTAGGCTTGGGTTCATGTCTTGAAGGAGAAAGATTAATATCTTTTGTATAATGTATCTTGTCTACTGCATCTGTTTCTGTTCTCATTAGTTGTAGTAAGGCATAATCCTTTTGTTTTAAAATGAAAATTGGAAACAGTGAGAAATAAGAAAAGATATGTCAAGAGATTTTTGTTCCTTTTTCCTGTCAGTTGTCATAGGGTACCTCTCTGCTGGAGGTGCCGTTGCGTGGTTTAGCCTCATTCCTCTGGGTTTCAGGTGTTTATTTCCAAGATCTCACTGTGGTCCCTAAACATGCTGTTACCTGCAGTTACCTTAGAGATGAATAGGAAAGGGAATTTTACCTCAGCATGGTCTGACGTGCCTTGTCCTATAAAGCACCAGAAATCAGATTTCCTTTTTGCCACTGTGTCACATTACAAGCTGATGCCTGCTCTGTTGCAGTAAGCTCATTGGAGATCTTTTTCACTTTTATTGCTTTATTCGCTGCTAAATAACTGTTTGGAACTTGTTTTGTACCAGCAGTTTGACCTGCTGTACAATTAATTGGAATTTATTTCCTACTCATACTTTTACCCTCCCTGGATCTTTTGCATTATTTTCTGGCTTTTATTGTTTTTTGCAGTAATTCCTTATTAATTGTTACCTGTAAATTTAATGTGTTGCTTGTGTTGTTACCTGTAAATTTAATGTGTTGCTATTTACATTGTCTTCCATGTTGCGGGTCGAAATCCTTGCCTCACAGTAGTCAGAAGGAAGTTTAGTATGGGCTTCAGTAGAGCTGGGATTTCACCTATTCAGTGACACTGCCAGTTCCACGCCACTCAATGAATTCTCTGCAACTCATTGTATTTCAGTTTTTTAAAGGTTTATCTGTATGATGGGGATGGTGGAGGGTCACTAGGATCAGCAGCGTTCAATAACTTTGGGATGCTGGACTTGTGTGTGTGTCTGGTTGGCAATTTCAGACTGCAAAGTGAAAGACTCCTACAACTGCCCCATTTTTCTGCTCTTCACTCATCATTTATGATACGTCATCCTGTATCGCACACTCTTGGCAATAGATCTCGTAAGTCTGGCGACAAAGATGCTGTTTACCAGTTTAGGGGAAAAAAAACCCTAAGCCTTGCTGTTTTTTGCATGTCCTTTGTACGCTTGTATCTGCTTCCCATCTCGCTGCCGGTGCAGCCAGGAGTGCCTCCTGACTTGGTGTTCTGCATAATTTTTTATGTTTGTGCTAATCAGATATAAAATTCTGCAGTGCAAAATCATGCCCTCCATCAGAGTCCTAAAATTTAACAGCTAACAAAATTTTGTCATGGAACAGTGACTAAATTTTACTTTGAGACAACTTTAGTCTATATGATTTATCAGTACCATATCATTTTAATGACCTTTTGGCTTTTTTTAACTACATGCATCAGTGGCCAGATTCTTGTCAATTCTAACTCATTTTTCACCTAAGAGGCACTGTATGATTTTTTTTTAATGGCAGTCATGATATATTTCCTGCTATATTCTTCTTGACTGCTGGTTTTGTAATTCAGTCCAAAAAACTATGATAACTTGGATTTTTTTCCTTCCTTCTTCAAGGGTCAGTAATCTTTCAGATGAAGTTAGGTTAACCAGATGATTAAGTCTATAGCTTGTGTATCTGTAGCTTTCCAGACAAATATCATAATTTTGAAGGATCTTTCTCACAAGACATTATGTTTCCTTTTAAATTTTTTGAATTAGACTAAGGAGAGTGTTCAAATATCCATTAATGCACAATGTAGATGACCATTAAAAACTACCAGCACACTGTGAGTTTTTTAAGCTTCTTGTTCCTGCTTATGAAAAAAAAAATCCTGAAGTAAATGAGTCTGAAAAAGAAGCAACATTTTAGTCAAAAACTGCCCGATGATATATTCAGTTAAGTCTTGCAAGAGAGTACTCCCTGATCTTAATCTGAATCCAGAGATCCCTACAGCATGCAAGAGGAGCTGGACTGGATGCTCTGTCAGCTAGTATTTCTTTTGTGCACGGTTTGTTAGGCTAAAATAACCAGCATAATACATGATAGCTGTCCAGATTGTTATACTTTACATCCTTTTTGAAAGACAGTTATATTGCAGCTGTTTGTTTCCAGTCCGTGGTTTTTCAGAAACAATTGTTAAGTCATTTAGTAAACTCATCAGTTAATTTCCACAGATGTATATCATCTGGATTTACTGATTTGCATAGATTTAGATTTTTCCATTGCAGACCTATTTTTTTTCTCAGATATTATAAAAACCTCCTACAGCTCTTTTAGCAACAAGAGATACTTTTCAAAAGTGGCTTCATCTCACTTTGAAAGAAGGATTTCTTAAAAGTTTATCTTTCATTTGCTGTGAGATTAATGGAATATTCAGGAGAATTAAGGTGGGCGAAATTACGATATGCCTGTGAATATATCTTTGCAATAGCCAGAATAGGTGCAATAAATTGGATATCAGATTAACCTGTCTCATGATGTCTAATCAGCCTCTGCCCTGATTTGGCCTCCTTGAAAATATTATCTAAGATTACAACTACTTTCTTTGCTCTTTCTTTTGGTATAGGCAAAGACTTGCAGAAATAAACAGTATTTAATGTCATCTCAACTAATTCCACAAGAACCAACACAGATGTAAATACAAGTATTTGTAAATGCAACAAAGGATTGAACCCTTAGCTGGAGCAGAGGATGGGAAGTCCTGTGGGCAGATCTGGAATTTAAGCACAAATCACACTGAACACTTTTAATCTCCTGCTTTCTGGTTTCTGGATCATGAATTTGTCCTCTGTATTATTTAGGGAGGCAGCTGATGAGGCACATTCGGCTGTATTTGTCATATACCAGATGTCGGGATAGTTAAAGTCACTCATGCTTCCTCTGTTTTTAAGCTCCTCAGCAGTTGGTCTGGGGATAGTTTGCACATGAATATGAGTCCACACACACAAATACACACACACTATATAATTTAGAAACTACAATGTATGCTATGTATCCTAAATATTTATACGATTTCCTGTACCACCCACTCCTAGTGATTGGCAGCAAGTACACTGGACAATACCCATATTTTTAACTGGACAATTCCAGGTTATTACTGGAAATCTCAGTCTTTGCAAGTGTTTTTAGCCCTCAGCATGATTCCTTACCGTCCCTTGGCTCTTTCTCCACCATCACCACCGACACCCACTCCCTCCAAGCATATTTGCAATAGCCACTTCAGTAACACGGGGTATCGGTTGGTTTGGTGACGGCTCTGAACTCAATCTGCCTGTCCTCAGATGTGCTGTATCCCACTTACGAGGTTTCAGGAGTGCTCATTAGTTCATTCTCTTCCTCTGTTCTTCAATTTTCTCTGTTCAGACAGTAAATAATCCTCGCATGTGGTGCTTACAAGAGCCACTGTTCATTTTTGTACGCTGCTAAACAACTGCCAAATGCAGCAGTGACCACATTTTATTGGTGGGTAAAATGAAACCTCTGTACACGGTCTGCAAGGATGCTTCAGAGTGGAGGGTGCTCAGCAAGTGTGGTCTATAATGTGCTGCCACCTAAAACTGCATTTTGACAAATGAGTGATATTTCGCCAAAAAAACCCTGCCACATTTTGAGATTTGGAAAAAATACCAAATCAAATCCATCCATTCTTTGCTTGTACAATCTTTTAAGATAAGTATTTTTGTTTTATTTTTGCATATCTGAATATACCTTTTTCAACTCACTTGACATATCCATCTTTCTGTGCCCTCACCAGGCCACCCGTAGAAGACAACCAAACCCTGCTGACTCCGGTGGTGAGCTGTGGCCCACCAGGAGCCCTGCTAACCCGGCCTGTCATTTTAACCATGCACCACTGCGCAGAGCCGAACACGGAGGACTGGCAGATCCAGCTGAAGCACCAGACTGCCCAGGGACCATGGGAGGTGAGGCTCCAGAGCTCCAGGCCTCATGCTGACTGCGTGTAGGGCTATCTGCTAGTTTTTCAGCTACTTTCCCAAACCGGGATGCCTGTATTTTGGATTTTCAGTGTGAGATGCGTGGCTGCTACAAGGAGGGGGGAATACCTTCAGCACCAAGTGTCTGAGCTGCCCAGTGCCCATGCAGAGATGCTGTCTTGGGGCAGTTCGGTGCTTCCTAGTTCTAGCTATTTTCTGTGAAATAGCTTTCATTGCAGGATTTTGGCACTTGAGCTTTATATCGTGGCATGATATTGTGCTGAAGTCATGGGGACAGAAAGGCAAAATATAAAACAATGGCTGAAAATAATTTCTGATTTGTCTCTAGAAATAAGAAAATGCTTTTTACGGAATAGTCTTCAGTCTTCTAGTTTTTCATCTGTTTTCAAGAAAGTAAAAATAATGATGCAGCAGGAGGATTTCCCGGGGCAGGGTGGCAGAAGGATCTTCCACTGTAACTGGAGCATAAAGTGATGCTTTTGGCAAGGCTGGGCCATCCTGGCAGAGCCCTTCTCTCCAGCCCTGTGCTTCTAGGTACCTGCTGCCACCAGTTTGGTCCCAAATAATTAATTTGGCAAGGGCACTTTCTCCTACTGGTAGGTTTAATAAGGTCAGGGTGGCTTCTGAAGGCAGCTGGGCTGACAGCAGCAGGAGCTCTGTGTCCAGCACTGCCTTTGAAAGGCCCTTGTGTTTGTCCCCTGCCTGTGGCACCGGCTCTTCTTCACACGGGGAAGGAGCCTGCAGCAAACACGGGCCTGTCTCGCCAACTAATCTACACCCCACCAGCCTGACTCTTGGCAACTCCCATATGTTCCTTATTTGTGCCTGTGCGTTGCTGGCACCTCTTCATTTTCTCTCCCATCCTCCTCCTGCCCTTGACAGAGCGGTTGCTCCGCTGGCCGTGCGCACGCTCTGGTGCCAGCGCAGCCTCCGTGGCGTCCACAGCTTAAGAAGTGAAGGGTGGTTATTTATTCAACACGCCTGTAACTACTGATGTCGGGCTGCCAGATGCGTACATTGTTCTGCAGACCCACAGGCAACAGGGATGAAACAGATGAGTTGTTCCAAGCATCGGGTGGCACGTGGTGGCTTTTCAAGTGGCGGTCATCATCCGCTGGTGCCTTTTTGCTTCTGCTCTCTCTCAAAGCCATTCAAAGAACTCCGTGTTGTGTGTTACACCACGTTACATGCAGGGTTGAATGGAAAAGTTTGCAGAGGAGCTGGTTTTCTTTATGCATAGGGTGGGGAGGTTGTCCTCACCCTGCAGTCTTGTCGTGGAGGTTTCTTCTAATGGAGCAGCAGATGATATTTCATGTGGATGTGGTATTCAGCCATCGTGGAGGTTACTTCCCTTCCCTGAGTTTTTATAGCTCCTTATTGTCATGCTTAAGAAGTGAAGGTTGTTTATTCAGCATGCCTATGACTACTGATATTAAATATCGGTCACTGGATGATTAGTTCTGCAGTATCTTTTTCAGCAAAGTATTGGTGATATTTTCATTATTTGCCTAACTCTGTCCAGGTCTACAAAAGCTGCTGCAGGGCCTAGTGAAAAGAGTTATGAGGCTTAGGGGAGTGAGGGCAGGAGGAAGTTTCTACCACCAGCATTCTAGAGAAATCATCCCTTCCCTGCGCTTACACAGGAGAAAAGCTGGAAGCAGGAATTTTGAATCTTGATTAATCTAAGGTGCAAACAGCAAAGACTTTGTGCATAATCCAGGCTTGAAAGGGACATTGCTGTCTCAAATGAGAGCAGCTCTGAGGGGTCAGGAGCTCTTACTTGGCCTCTTTCTCCCTTAGGATGTGGTGGTGGTTGGGGAGGAAAACTTCACTACTCCGTGCTATATCCAGCTGGACCCAGAGGCCTGCCATATCCTGACAGAAACCCTCAGCACGTATGCCTTGGTGGGACAGTCAATCACCAAAGCAGCAGCCAAACGTCTCAAACTGGCCATCTTTGGACCGCTGTCCTGCTCTTCGCTGGAGTACAGCATCCGGGTCTACTGCCTCGATGACACGCAGGATGCCCTTAAGGTAGTTGTTGCTCTCTCACTCTTTTTCCTTGCTCCCTCTCCAGCTCTCGCAGGACTGCAGTCAGAGCAGTGACTAGACCCTCCGCTCCATGTCGTCCTGCTCCCTGGGTTATTTTTCTGATTAGAAGAGCTTGACAACCAGCTGCTGTTCTACAATTTAACCCCCACACACTATAAATTATCCTTTGCATAGGGATCTCATACTATTTTCTGCTCTTTTGTTTACCTGTATTATATCCTGAATCCTAAGATTTTTGCATTATTAAAAGGCCATAAGGTACACATGGCTTCATTCCCTGTTCATGTATTTTTAATGCTAAGTGCCAGCTCCCCAGAGATGGGGAGACATATAAATGCTTCTTTGTAAATAGTTGATAATGATAGAAGAAGCTTCTGGGCTGTTAATCACTGCCTGCTTTCATACTGCCTTATTACACCTCTTTGCGTGCAGCTTTTTGTGTTGGGAATTTGCAACTGAAATAAACCAGAACTGTTGCTATCTCTAACTATATAACCTTACTCTCACTCTTGCATGCACACAAACACACACTCACTATGTGCAGATGAGCAGATAGATAACCATACTTGCTATTTCTCTTTACGAATACCTGTATTTATCCAGATGGTATCTATAATAGATGTACTCATGAAATATGTAACTCCAACCATACGTGAAAGAATGGAGGTTATTAAAAGGAGGATTTTTTTTTTTTTTAATCATAGGCACTGCAACTTCCCAAATGCCTCTTTGCAGCCATCTAAATTCAAAGTCTGACTCTAAGCTCAATCACCTTGGTGCTGTATATGCTTTTGTTTCCTCAGCTCTGCATGGGAATTACTGGGATTTAAACCCCCATATGCTGGCTGGGAGATGTTTGTGTTTTTCAGAGCAGTGACTTCCATTACTGTGAATGGCACGCTCTGCTTTCCTCCACAGTCCTAGCTGATACCAAGGACTGCCTGGACTTTTCTGGGGGAATACTCTTTCGCTATATGTAAGAAAGGCAGTAAAGTGTAAGAGTTGAAGCAGGCCTATCGTGACTCCAGCATGGTCTTGTCTGTACAGGGCCTTGGAGCTTGGCCTCTGCCCACGTGTTGGTGTTACCAGGCTTTTAGAAACATTTTTTTTTCCCCCAGTCTCGCTTCCCTTTTGTTTTTCCTCTTTAGAAGAAGCAAAAGGGATCTTTCATAGCGATAAAGCTTTGAAAGTCCTGACGGTTTTATGCCTGTGCTGTGTAATACAATTTTCCACAGGTTCACTGAGGCCTGAGGTAATAATAAGTGAGTCGGAGGGGCCTGGAACAGACAGCTAATGCAGTCAGAGCTGGGGGAATCCAATTAGGTGTGACTCAAGAGCTGTTGTTTTTTTTCTAATAGACTGTGGGCAGAGTCGTGAGGTAAAGTTAATCCAATTCAGTGCGATTAGCAGAAGGGATCAGGGGAGGTGCTGAGCGATACAGAGGGACCGTCTTTCACCTGAGAAGCTGTAGCCAATGTTTGGGAGAAGTCCTTGGACTTCTGCTGTAGGTAGACCCCAAAGTGAGCTTGTAATTCAGTGGAGAAAAGTGAGCAAAGTCAGGTGGCCACCATCCCACTTGTGCCTACCGCTTTTTTACAGCAAAGCACATGCAGTTTCATTTTTTTCTTTTTTGGCACATCTGTCCCAAGACTGGAAGGCCACCCATAGTTCAAGACCCAGCTAGCTGGTGGTTTACAGGAGGGCAAGCACAGGCGGTTGCTGGCCACAAGTTTCTATGAATGTATCAATTGCATGTCTCTGGAAATCCAAAGTCTGGGGAAGGAGAATGTTTAAGAAAAACGAACCTAGTAAATTAGCTGTAGATGAAAGAGTTGAGCGTGAGCCAGTGTGTATGGACCAGAGTCTACGGCCCAACCGTGTGCGATAATATTGTGTAGACTCAAACTGTGGCTATTTCAAAAGAAAAAAAAAAATAGTTGGGGTGTTGCCACGTGCTTTCACAATAACCAGCACCACAGCACCCCGTCCATGCTGGGAGGAGGCCCTTGGTGTTGCCATCTTGCAGAAACAAAGGCATTCACCAGGCGATGACCACTGGCTGTGCAGGACAAGACATGCAGATGGAGCTGGGCCAGCGAGGTTAAAAGTAATTTGGAGAGAGTAGGAAAGCTGTAGGGAGCAAACAAGGCACTGGCTGCACCATCTCAGTGTCTTGGGGCTGGTTGCTCCGGGTGTCTGAGATTTGGAATAGCTTTTGTAGGGGATTATGTTCATTTTAATAAGCAACAGAATGCATTCTGTTATTATTTACAACTAGTAAGGAGTGTGCCATATGCTGAATGTGTCCTAACAGCCACCAAAGGAAGAGAAGCAGTTGCAGTATAAACCACAGTGCAGTATTTATCCAGCAGGCTTTTCCTTCCCATCATGGAGAGTAAGCACTCACTGCCGAGCCACCGGTGCCCGCAGTACAGCAGGGAAGTGTAATGGCTTGTCATCAATAAGAGCTCAGTTATTGTGGGAGTGGCTTGGTGGGTTCCTAGGGGCTGTGGAGCAGTGGGCTCAGTGTTGATCACACGTGCAGCATCCTCTGCCCCACAGGGTCCCGAGCCACCTGGATGAGATGCTCATAAAAACACTTTTTGGGGAAAGGATGAGGGTAGTGATGACCTCAAGCACTGTCCTCTTTCTTAAAGCTGATTTTTGCACTTAGAGGGGGATGCCCACACTGGTCTGCTGTAAAAAACCCAACAACAAAACAAAGTAATAATACAGTAACTATAAAGACATCCAGCTGCTTTATTCTCATCTGTTTATTCACGTATGGCTTTGACATTGAGCTATGTGAGCTGCGTGCGGCAGTGTGGTGGCTGGGCTGAACAGCCTCACACACTGCGGGGTGAATGAATGATTTCAGGCTGCAGCAGGGTGGCATCCCCGAACCTGCCTCATGCTGCGCAGTAACTGTCCTCCAAAGGCAGGGAAAGGCATAACAGTCACGTAATCTTCTCTCAGTTATTTAATGCATATTTTTCCCTCTAGTGAAGAAAGGCAGCAGCTTAGACTGAACACTGCTTGGGTTTGCTTGTGCTCTGTCAAGGCAAATACAGGTTGTGGCTGTCCTGGTGATGCTGACAATGGAGCAATGCCTCACACAGCTCGTTCTTCTGGGAAGAGCATAAGGGTGTAATTCCCAGCTCAGCAGGGTGATGAGATGCGATGGGGAGGGTGGCCAGAGCCACCTCAGCATGGAGGAAGAAATGTGCCATTCACATCTTGGCTCAGGAGAGCATAGAGGCGCTAGCCAGTAGGATAAGCACTGCTCTACATAAAGTGCCGTATGGCTAAAGCCAGCCTGCAGGTTTGAAGGGCTGTTCAAATCGTGTCTCCAAATTAATTCTGAATTAATTAGCAGAGCAGCATGGGAGAAGCATGGGCTGCTTGGCATCTTCCAGTTGGAGCATGTAGGTTACGGTGATCAAGGGTGGTTACCAAAAGTGGGATATTGAAACTAGACACCCAGGTCTGGTGGGTGGTATGGGGTAGTGTCATTGCCATGGTTTTTTTCCCACAGTAGTGCAGCTCCCAAAGCCAGTTTTGCACAGCCAGGAGCAGTCGCTCGACCCCCTTGTGCCTGAGAGGTGGAGACTGCAATTAGCTTATGCAGTGCCACGCATCGTCTTCTGGCCCTTCCAGGGAGGTAATTTGAATGTAATGAAGATCTATAGTAATCAGATAATTACTATCGATTGCTCTTTAGACATCTTGACAAGGTAATTAGGGAGCACTGGAAAGAAGCTGGAATAGATTCATCGACATAACCTTATTCTAAAAGGTTTCCTGGTTTTGTTTCTTTTCCTCTAATGGCTGATAAGCCAACATTGTGTTAGCTTCAGGATCTGCCAGGTACTGGGACAGGGTCTTTGCTTGTATGCTAACTAGATCCTGAATGTGATCAAGGGTAGCTTGTTTTTTGCTTAGCTAAAAGAGAAGCTCCTTCAGTTGGCCTGGGGTAGCACCCTGGTTTCCTACTCTTTGAGAGTGCTCATTCAGTGCATGATTGCCTTTGGCCACATGAGGCTGGTTGATTGGGTGCCTTTTGTAACTAAATATGACTGAGATTGGCTGTGTTCATTTCTAACGGGACTCATGTAGGTGCCTTTGTACTTGCTTCTTCCATGTGGACTACAGTTAGGCTGTTTTTAAGCAATGGTCCACTGTGGTCTCATTAGTTACACGCATATATTTGTTTTTAGCTGCAGAAAGTGACCAAACTCTTGGCTTACTGGCTTTTAATTACAAGGTCAATATTTCAGTAACCGTGAACCTATGTGTTTGGATGTACAAAATGCTCTGTCACATTGCTTTGATAACCATCCTGATTGATGGTTGGTCTCAGAATAGACATCTGTTATCTCCTGTACTGCTCTGTCATTTGCCAGGAGGCCACAAGCTGAAGGATGAGTGGTACGCACAGATTCCATGTTTGCAGGACCTACACAAATCAGAGCTTCCAAAAACAAAACAGTAAAGCTACCATTAGATATTCAGTTTGATGAGCAATGGAGAAGACTGACATGTCCTATAAGCAGAAAGCTTAATTGCATGCTATTATATTGAATGTAAAGACTTTGCATTCAGGCACCATTTGAATACAGAAATACATCAGACAGCACTGTGTCTTCCAAAGGAGACATGGGTGCCTGCATCCCTGCTGGGCTGCTGCTGTGTGAAAGAGGTGAGGAGCTTATAACTGAGTTCCCCTAACACGATTCCAGTTCACAGGGAAACACAACTCTGTGCAATGCATGTGCACTTTTTCTTTTCCCTGTGTTACACAAGTTACAGCATCTACAGCAGTCATTCTGGAGGAGTCAGAAGACCAGTGTTCTTTCCTGATGAAACCTGACCACTTCTTTTTATCACAATACTGCAGGAGGTCCTCCAGCTTGAGCGGCAGATGGGCGGGCAGCTTTTGGAGGAGCCCAAAGCTTTGAATTTTAAGGGAAGCAGCCACAACCTTCGCCTGTCCATTCATGACATCACCCATTCTCTCTGGAAGAGCAAACTGCTGGCTAAATACCAGGTGAGCATCACAGACCATTCACATTGGATCCCAACAGTGCGGCTTAATGAAGTAGTGACACGCAGGGGTGCTTAAAAAACACCAGATGCCAGACTGCGGTCCAGTGGACAGTTTTTCCCCTGGACCATTTGCAGTGACAGCAGTGTGTAGCCCATGGTCTCTGGTCACACAGCATCCATGCCCTGGTCCTACATTCCTCCCTGACTATACTTCTTCTGCTTTCCTTCTGCAGGAGATTCCCTTTTACCACATCTGGAGTGGATGCCAGAGAAACCTGCACTGCACCTTCACGCTGGAAAGGTTCAGCCTGAATACCCTGGAGTTGGTGTGCAAACTCTGCGTGCGGCAGGTCGAAGGAGAAGGGCAAATCTTCCAGCTCAACTGCTCCGTCTCAGAGGTAAATGATGCTGGTGCACTTCTCTATCAGACTGCAGGAGTGTGGGAGGGCTGAGGAGGTGTATCGTTTCCCATTGCTACTGTTTAGTGCTTCCCATTTTCCTCCTGACTGCTGGGATGTATTTAAGGGATGGATTAAGTTGTTGCTTTGTATCTCCTGTTGCCTTTTTGTTTAGTTTCTCTCATCTCAAAGGGAGTGTGTCCCCCTCAAGGGAGGGAGGAGGGCAGCTATAGTCTCCTTGTCTTTCTGCGTCTATGTGGAGGAATTCTTTGCCTACCAGTCCCTAACACATCTTGTGAAGCACTGCTTCCTGGCAGTGCATGAGACTCTCATGGCTGATGTTTCCCTGGAGAGGGAGGAAGAGGAGTAAGAAAACGTCATTGCTGTGGATTTGCATGAGCCACTCCACTCTGGTCCTACATAACTGCTGTGCAAGAAGCACTATCAGATGGTCTAGCTGTGGTATACTTTTGTCCTCAGATTTTGCTACTGTGCCGATCCTGACTATTAGCTTCTACTATTTTTCTTTTAACAGCAGATATTTTCCAGTAGAAAAAGGATCATAAGTTTTGGAACACCTTTGCTGATGCTATGTAGCACCTGGAGAATTTTCACTCCTTGGGGCAGTCAAGCTTAGGGCTGAAGCAACATCTCCAGGCGTGAGTGGCATTGACGTCAGTGAACGTGCTGGTGGATTTTGTGCCTGGTACCCTTCAGCGGCTACAAAGAGCAGGCTCTCAGGCAGCAATTGCTGCTGACTGACTCGGGCAAGGGCTAGGAGACTACAGACAAAAGTTACTTGTGCTGTACGGCCTCAGTGGTGTGCACCATTGCCCATAACATCTGCTTGATTATTGCGTGTAAACTTGCATATTCAGCTGGGGACTACACAGCATTAAAGACAGATGGTAAAACAAGTATCATAAACAATTATTGTAATAAGTGCTGCATTGAGGTAATCTCTAATTTAACCTCACGGAGAAGAAAAAGAACTGAGAGTAACTTTAATGAAATGCAAGTACACACTATAATCATCTTCAGCTGCTTGTGTGTAATAGGGCCTAGTAATGGATTCAGTGGGAACAGGATAATATTCTTGTCTTGTGCTGTGATCCCATCCATCAGGGATGAATAGAAAGAGGAAATAATACCGCCACTATCAGGGCTGCCTCTTGCAAAATTGCTCCTCCTGGTTGATATGTAGTGATGCTCGGGAGCTGAAGCGAGGGGCAGGAGGACCTTGGTCTGCTAAGGGCTGGTCTCACTGGTTTGATGACAAAAGCTACCTGGAAGTTTAATAACAGCATACATTTTTTGGAGGGGAACCAAAGACTGCACATGACCATGAGTATCTCCAACAAGATTTCTAGAGGATTTGTGATGGCAGCTCTAGCCAGACATTACCTGATTTTGAGGCATTTTCAGGTTTTACAGGAGCTTCCCAGCAGCCAGCTTGATATGAAGAAACAAGGCAGCTCACAGAGGAGAAAACAAACTGATATTTAAGCTAGAGACCTTCTTTCTACCTTCCTGTGGGTGCTAAATCCTTCCAGGCCAAGGAAGAGATAAAATTCTTGCCCAGTAGAATCAACCAATTGTTATTCCCACCGGGGCCACATTATACACACAGACACACAGAATGTTCGGGGTTTGGAAGGGACCTCAAAAGATCATCTAGTCCAGCCCCCCCCCGCCAAGAGCAGGATCACCTACAGTAGGTCACACAGGAACACGTCCAGGCGGGCTTCGAATGTCTCCAGAGGAGGAGACTCCACAACCTCCCTGGGCAGCCTGTGCCAGTGCTCTGTCACCCTCACAGTGAAAGAGTTTTTTCGAGAATTTTTGTGGAACCTCCTTGTTCGAGCTTGAACCCATTGTCCCTTGTCCTGTCATTAGACGTCACCGAAAAGAGCCTGGCTCCCTCCTCCTGACACTCCCCCTTGACATATTTATAAACATGAATGAGGTCACCCCTCAGCCTCCTCTTCTCCAAGCTCAAGAGACCCAGCTCCTTCAGCCTTTCCTCCTAAGGCAGATGTTCCACTCCCTTCATCATCTTTGTGGCTCTACGGCTGTGTCATGGGGAGCCTCACAGCTGGGAGGCATCAGAGAGCATCAACCCTGTACCCACAAAGAACAGGCTGGCTTCGGAGGTGACTTTCCCCTTCAAATGCCACTGAGCACAGTCCTGGTCTCACAGAGGAGGGCAGCAGCTGCCCCCGAAGCACACATGCTCCATCTGTCTCCAGCACCACTTCCAGGTGGTTTAGCTGTGAAGGGACCAGCTTGTGCCTGGGGCGGTATTAACCATCTCTCTGTGGTCTGCCCAGTGTCAGAGGCTTCGGAGAGCCCAGGTGCTGCCAAAGGGGTGTCAGCAGCATAAGCCTGGTGCTGGTGTCATGTGGGGTGGGGGGACTTGAGGGTCCTCGAGGAAGAGATTCCTGCCAGCCAAGCCAGAACAGCTCTGGTAGTAGCAATTTGCTCTGAAATGTGTCAAAAGTGCCTGATCTTTCATTATTTCCAGTAAGTGATTAATAAAGCTGGCTCAATTTTGTCCAGCTGTGGTAATCTTCACCCTAAAAAAAAATTAAAGGGGGAGGAATAAATTCTGCTCTCTACCCAAAGTCGGTTATAAATATTTCCCTTTTTCAGCTGGCTAACATAAACATTGATTAGCAGAGGCCTGCTCCCCTCTAATGCGGGTGAAAACACTGAATCTCAGAGGATACACTTCTACAATCATCTCTGCACTCGGTAACAAAGCTGCTGTATTTATAAACTATTTTTTTTACTTTCTTTTCAGGAACCTGCTGGCGTCGACTATCCTCCTATGGACTCAGCAGGCACCATCACCACCATAGTAGGGCCCAGTGCTTTCAGCATCCCCCTCCCGATAAGGCAGAAGCTGTGCAGCAGCCTGGATGCGCCCCAGACCCGAGGCCACGACTGGAGGATGCTGGCCCACAAGCTCAAACTGGACAGGTGAGAGGGGCTGCCTACGTGTGGTGGGGCGGCAAAACTCCCCCCCACCCTGGAGGTTCTGTGCAAAAGGGGCCCAGTGAAGACGAATGGCAGCAGATGTGTCTACAGGCTGGTCAGACCGACCACACAGGAGATGCCCGTCCCCATTGCCAGTGCTGTAGAGGTGCTCTGGAATCATGGAAATTCAGGTAGCCCTCACACAGCTCAAAAAAAATCCAGCGAGTTTCCTTTTGGCTTGTTGCAGGTACCTAAATTATTTTGCTACGAAATCGAGTCCCACCGGGGTGATCCTGGATCTCTGGGAAGCCCAGAATTTCCCTGACGGCAACCTGAGCATGCTGGCAGCAGTTCTGGAAGAAATGGGAAGACACGAAACCGTTGTTTCTTTGGCAGCAGAAGGAAATTACTGACGCAGCCTTGGCGTGAACAGGGAGGACAGGCACAGGGAGCGGTAATGCCCTGTTATTACAAGTGAGAATTGAAATGAAAACCCAGACCAATGAGTTGCACGAGAGACATTTCAGAGAAGAAAGCAAGCAAACAAACAAACAAAAAAACCAACCCCAGCCCTGACCTTCACACGTGCTCTCCTTGTACATTATCACACGATCTAAAAGAAATCATGCAAAGTTGTACCTTGAAAATATAAATCCAACCTAATGTTCCTCTCAGCTTGGCTGTACACTGCTTGGTACAGGATTTTACAGTTTCCTAGGAAACGCTTTTTATTGCTATCCAGATATATGGATAAACTTTCTTAACGGTCCCAGTTTCTATGGATGTTGTTTACATCAAATTCTGGACAGGGGTAAGGAGACTGTCCATGGCTCTTTATATTTTTTGTTTAAAGCCATTCTAGACAAGGCTATGGACAGTTGGTTGTGGCTATTTCAGCTTATTGGTTTCTGGTGAATTCAGATTTTTGGCTACAATTCTGCACATCGATTGTCTCACAATGATCCTCCTGTCATTGTTCTGTTTCCTAGACCTACTTGTAAAAAAAAAACCACAAAACCAACACAAGAAAATCAGAGTTTCAGAGGTGTGCATCTGGAAAGCAGATACTCTGGGTGCTAAGCAGGAACACACATAATGTCCCCTTCCTTCCCCGATCAAGTGCCACTGAGCTTGTGTGGAGAACATAGGATCGGAGTTAATTTTTGATTCACGCCCTTTCCACTCCTTTGCGATGTGAGGGGGATGGATATGCAATTCAAAGTGGTTAGGGGAAAAAAAAAGAAACCTGGAAAAAAATAAAGAAGAGAAGTTGCTATGATAATTATTTACTAATTAGTATCTAGTGCAAGGATTATAATGATTATTATTATTATTATTATCATTATTACTTTGTTTCTAATTTTGTCAGCAGCAGAATGAATCATTCCTGTTTTTATGGAGCTTGTTGTCCCCTTCCTGAAGGTCTTCTAAACTGTGTCCCTCTCTATGCTGTCTGTCCTGACCTTCTCCTGCCATCATACGCCTCCTCCAAAGTCCTCTACTCGCCCACGTGGGTTGCTCACCTTATGTTAGCATTGCTGTGCCTCATGCCCAACACACATGTGGTACAAGCCGGTGACGCTCCGCTGAAGTCACTGATCTGCACCCGCAAACCTAACACCCTTCCCTGGGATGTTTTACAGCACCTTGGTGCCTCCAGGTTGCTCCAAGAAGCAATCCTGTCCTGAGGTGCTTCATCCCCCAGTCTGAATCCCTGTGGACCGCCGGTTCAGGAGCCCAGGTGCAAGCACGTGGAGGCACTGATGCTGATCACCTGATCTGTGCATGCAAGGTGGGCATCCTTGTGTCTTGCTTTGACTGGAGGCGGTCTGAGAGCCAGCAGCTCCCATTAGCTTCCCACGGAGCTGCAGGTACTCACTCTTGCTGAAAGCCACCACCTCCCATAATGTTTGCAGTAGTCAGGGCTACTGGGCACTCTCCACTGGGTCATTTTTGGGTGAGATGCACTTGGCAGATCTCCACGGGTACCCCCAGGCTTGGGGCAGCCAGGGAGGCCTCCACCATGTGGGCTAGGGTAGGATGATGGAGCAGTGAAGTCGAAATCCCTTGTGCTGCAGTGTTCTGCCTTCACTGCTCGCTCTCTCTGTGCCACTGATGCCTGGGTGGGGTGGTGCAGGTCCTCGCTGGCTGACCAGGAGGACATTTGTCCCTCCTCAGCCACCTCCCTCTTGGCCACCAGAAACAAGTCAAGTGGGAATTTGTCAAAAGGTGTGAACTCTTGCTTTTTTTATGGTTGTCACTGCAAACATATTTTATTTTTCTACTCAGTGAAAAGACTGAGTCTTTGGTACATGACAGCACATAGGATCACAGTAGTTTTACTGCCAGGCTTGTCTGTCCTCTATTTGTGGTGCAAAAAATTACTTCTTCCCCAGGGAAGAAGTACTTCTTTCCCGTCCATTCCAGGTTTCCAGCCAGGCCCTGGTTGTTGCTGTTGTGCACACATGCATGACCCTGCCCACGCACGTATTCCCGCTCCATGTGCTTCCTGAGACCAGAGTTGGCTTGTTTTCTTTTGTGTTTTTTGCTTTTGATTTTTCCCCAGGGCTTTCCAGGTTGTGGCTTTAGAGGTAACTTTGAAAATGTCATTGGTCATAATGAAAGGAAAATTTCATCTGACCTTTTTCCTATTTGACATTTCCATAGGCTTGGGACTTTCTGGTTTTCTTTTCTCAGTTCCCTGATACCAGCAGGGTTTTGATTGACTACTGGGCAGCTATCACAAAGCGCTCACTTCCTTGTACGAAGTAACTTGGCAGTTTGCAAATCAGCCTTTCAGTGAAAACCAGAGACTGGAGGAGATACATTTTAACTTCTAAGGTCTGTCTGCGTTTCACCTGTGTAAGCTCCACCTCCTCTTAATGTGGTGATATCAAGGGCATCCTTTCAACAAAGATCCATCTTCTTTTTCACCTTGGGCATCCAACACAGCCCATTGCAATGCTAGGGTCTTTTCCAACCTGAATTGTTCTATGATTCTAGCGGAAATCTTGCTTTCAGCTTCAGGAGGTTTCGACTGGGGCTTCTAGCTCTGCCCTTACCCTGTGTCTTTTACTCACCTCAGAGCTCTAAAATGGCTCTGAAAAGATAGGTCTCACCTTTTTTCCTTCCTGTGCCATCCTCAGGTGTATTTAGGTCATGCTTCTTCTCCCTTCCCATGTGTCTTTCCCATGTGACTCCTCTTCCAGGGCAGGTGCATGAGCTGAAGTGCCCTTTGGCCCCTTCCCCTCTACAGCAAAGTCTTTGTTAGCTGATGTGAGGCTCACTGGTACTCTCAGCTCTCAGCTTTTGCTGGGTGGGCAGTGTGTGCACCCCTCTCACTTGCCAGAAAGTGTCACATGGTTATCTGTAGCGCTACGAGTCAATCTGCCTTTTGCCAGCTCTTTGACCAGCTCTTTGACCAGCTCTTCGACCTACACTCTCAAGGAAAACAGATGAGCAGCTTTCTTAAAGTATTCTAGGGAATTTTCATGTCGTGGCATCACTATAAAGGCGATTCATTGACAGGAAAAGATGCTGTCATTAAGAGGAGCACCCACAGAGCTGGGTGGAGGTCGAGAATGTCAGGGGTGGCTAGGGCAGTGGCATCACTGTCACTGGTAGGTGGAGCTGCTCTTCTTCCATTCCAACTGCTCAGAAACATTCCTTCACCTGACGCAATCATGGGCTGGATGGTTTCTCCAGCTCCTGCTCTGTTCAGCCTCAACCTGGCCAGGGCAGGGAGGAGCAGGGGCTGCTGAGGTCAAGGAACTTTCCTTCACAGAACCCCACCTCGTCCCAGCAACTCCATGCTCGTGCTTTGCCACCGCTGCTATTAGCAGCTCCCACCTCACTCAATGCTCCCCTTCCATTAATTTTGCTTTTTTTGTCTTTTTTTTTTGTCTTTTTTTTTTCATGGGGCACAGCTGTGGCAGGACAGGTGGAGAGAGGGTGCTAGCACAGACCGGTGGTCTGCGCGCCTCAGCATCCCCATCCCGCTGCTCCAGGTAAGGAAGGAAAGCGGCCAGATCCGCTTGGGATATTATTTTTTGTGAGAGAAAACCAGCAGCAGTGCCCCAGCCTGGCTGGCGTGGACACAGTGCCATCTCGTGGGGCTGAGCCCCGGCTCCAACGTGCTGATGATGAAGGTCGCTCAGGAAACAGCGTTCCAAACCAGCGGCTCTTGAAAATGGCAAATAAGTTTGGCAGACAGAACCGACTCTTAAGTTATTGTAATATTTTATGTCAGGTAAGCACATTCTGCTTTTTAAAAAAAAAAAAAAAAGAAAGACAAAAAAACCCCCACAAAAACAAATGGCTGCAGGCTTCTTATCCTCCAGTTATTACTCCTTTTTAAAATGCTTATCCTTTTAATTGTCCACCTTCAGCTATGTGCTGTAGCAGTTTTGCTGCTCTTCACGCCATCTCTTAATTACATGTTCATTGCTAGCACTATAAATAATATATATATTATATAAATATATATAAAATATCTACTGACTTCAAGGAAAACCTTTAATTTCCAGGTAAGAAACACTATCGGAGAAAGTCTTTTTCACCTGATTTTTTTTTTCTCAGTTCTTCTTGTGTTGTGTTCATGTAAAGGTGGTTGTCAGTGTATAGGGTAAGTTTGAGGGTTGTTTGGGTTTTGGTTGTTTGGGTTTTTTTC
>NW_009709464.1:21158-21473 GCF_000703405.1 Apaloderma vittatum
TCTCCAGTCAAGATCTGCTTCCACCGGGAGACCGAGACTCTTTTTTATTTCGGTATTGCTGGCAGAAACGCAGACACTCATGAGACATGTTGGAGCCTGGGATGCCCACAGAGCAAAACATGTCCATTCCTTGGGTTTCTTGCTATTTCTGTTGCTTACATATAGAATAAATGTATTTACACGCTGTAAGCCTGTCATTGTGGACAGTGTCCGAATGTCTTGTATTGCTACCTACAATCGTTTCTTTTTGCTTCTGCTTTTCTTCTTGTTTTAAGGGGTGGGGGTATGGGGAAGGGAGGGATGGGGGGGGAGGGG
>NW_009709464.1:21504-28057 GCF_000703405.1 Apaloderma vittatum
GGGGAGGGTCCTTAGACCATTGTATACTCTAGCCAAGTAGTTACCACAACTCTGAGGTTAATTTTAAGCAAGATGATACTATTGAGGCTGGTTCTTTTTGTTATTTTATTTTAAATTTTGTGTCCAGGGCACTTTGTAAACTATCCTACTGAGTGTTCAGAAGTCATTTCAGGTATTACTCTGGCTGTTTTCTGGCCATGAAGTAGCTAATTGTTTGCAGGCTGGGTTGCTTAATATCAGGTAGTGCAAAGGTGTGAGTGGTTTGTGAATGGAAACTGAACCTTTGGCCCTTCTCCCACAAGGACTCCAATGTGGTATTGACTTCGGGGTCACCACCGCAATCCGTTCCTAGCTTGTGTGTGAAACCTTGAGTTCGTAAAACGAGTTGCACTGCAGATTTTTAAATGCTGAAGCATGTATCTCAGACACCCATCGAAGCAGGAATTTAACAGAAATGCAAAATGTGTGTGTGTATGTATATGTACAGACAGAAAGGAGAAAATAAAGGACACCTACTGCTGGAGGCTTTTAGCTCTGATGTCAGTTGTGGGCATCCTCTTATGACCAACTTTTGCCTGGCAAGGTGAAGGTCAAAATTCAGTGCTGTATCATCACTGCAAGGTCAAACAAGCAGTACATCGAGAGCCAACATAGTCAAAAATTGGCAAGGAACTAAAGCTGGACTTGAACCAAAGCCACAGAAATGAACCCTCAAGTTTGGTAGGTCAAGCTCCTCGCTTGAAATTGGAGCATTTAGTTTATTTACTTACTTGTCCTTCAAGCTTAACACCTGCTCTCTGAAATCTGAAAATCCCTTTATCTGACTCTGCCCGTATAAAAAAAGTGATAATCCAGCGTTCCCACTATCCTGTATCACCAGAGAGGTATTTCACATTTCCTGTGATGCTGGTTAAATATATTTAATAGTGGTTCAGTCTCCTCAACTGCTTACAAAGAGATTAATTGCTACATGTGCTGTACCCTGGGCCTGCCCTGTTCCCCCAATGCATCCCGTGCCATTGGCATGAGAGTAACATCTGGATGCCTGTGAAGAAGCGGGATGCAGTCCCGCCACAGTGAGGTGACTCTCCCAGTACCGGTGCTCTGGTCTCCAGCTGCCGCCTTGCAGCTGCTGGGACAATAGCCCCTAGACGAGAAAAAGCTTGCATGGCCCCGAGAGCTTCTCTGGCTGCTGCCAGCTGGCTCTTGCTACATCTTGCCAGTAAATTTGGGAGCTTAAACAATACTAACAAAAAGCAAAAATCAGTCCAGAAAGTAAACAAAATTAGGTAGAAGGAGAAGCAAAACACTCTTCTCCCATAGATCTTGCAAGGCACCTTGGAAAAACACCATCATCCCCCCCCCAGAGCCATGAGCCAACAACCCACTGTGAAGCAGGACGTGTAACACAGCTGAGACACAGAAGTTATGGCATTACCTGGCATCACCGCTTTGGCACATCTGTGTGGTAGACTTTTTTGCTAACACATTCTGTCTGTTAATGATGAAGAGTTAAAAAGAAAAGGCAAAGAAGGAGAGCCCTTAGAAAATGAAACGTCTGTGCGACCTGGGCTGAGAGGGTATATCATCGCATTTCTCCCTAATCTTCCCATGTCTCAGCTCTACCAGGGTTTGTGGGATTTGTTTTCTTTGCTATTCAGATTTGGGGAACTATTTTGGTTTTGATTTCCCTATTGCTGTATCTTCTATGCAATTCCTTTTCTAAAGACTGACTTAACTACCAGAGAAGTGCTAGCCATTGCATTATTTGTATTGCTGTACAGTGGAGGTGTGGTTTACTAGTTCTGAGTGTGCCTCTTACCCCCCCTCCCTTTTTCTCCTTCCCTCTGTTTGTAAATGCCTGCATTTATTCTGTCAGCCTGACTTGTACAAAGTGTAAGAAAGAATTTTTAAACAGTTAATAAATTATATTTATAAGCAACTGGAAAAAAATTACACCTTGTGCTCAATTGTTTAGTGCTTGGAAGGAAAAAGGAGCCTTTTAATTAGTATCTTGTGTAAAAAGAGATATTGTGTTCAAAAGAAATGTTTCTGCACATAAGAACTCCTCATGATGTAGCAGTCTCCCTCATAAGATACCAATCATGACATCCACGTGTGCCCATGCAGGCTGTTACACTTCACTTTGTAAATCCTCACACCTCCCCATGGGGTTTTACCCCAGTAGCTACGGGAGGATTCACCCTGGACAGCTCTCCTGGAGTTTGCATTTCACGGCCGCAGTCAAAGGTGCAGAAAAGCAACAGGCAAGAACCCACTCTGCTAACCTTAAATGGAAGCGAAACAGTTCCAAAGCTGCCTGCCTCTCCGGAATACAGGAGGTAGCTAAGCCCAAGGCTAAATAGTAGCCATGCACCTAGCAAGGTGAAGAGGAAAGAAAACAGGATAAAGAAAGCAGGAGGGCGGCGGGGTCTGCATCAGGTAGCGGTAACACATGGCTCAAGGGAAAAAAAACCCCAAAAACATTGTTTACACATTTCTCTGAAAATAACCGGCAAGGTAATTACATGTTAGGAAACACTGAGCTGACTGGTGCATGCTCAACTTGGCACTGCGGAACAAGGAGAGAGCCCAGGCTGCAAGTGCAAATAACATACAAGTATCCCCCTGTATGTGGAGATATATACGTGCTCCAATGTCTCTCAGCATGTAGGCTGCAGCTTTTTTCTCCTGAAGCACAGGGTGGGAAAATCGAGCTTCAGTCTGCGCACAGATTGCCCTCCTGTGCCTCTCATGCTATTAAAAAAAAAAGAAGTCACAATTCATAAATACATGGGAGAAAGAAGAGAAGGGGGAGAGCCTCACAAAAATATTATGCAAAAGCCAATTTTCTATAGATTTACATAATCAGCCACAAAATGCATGTGACTGCTCTATTAGTGATAACACTATTTTAATTACTATTTCTCTCTTCACTGAGTTGTGAAAGGGGCGATGCTTTTTTTTATGCCAGAGGAAACATATGCAACATCTTGCTGTTTACTTGTTTGCTCTGAGGAAAATTCTTATTAAAAAATAAAATAAAAAAACCCCCGAGGCACTGTCAAAATAATCTAGCCAGGGAAATGAAACCCAAAGGTGATGCTTTTCAAGCACATGAAAAGTAAATAGAAGTAAAAGCAATCTCTTTCATGGGGAGATGGAAACAATTTTATTTGGGGGGGAATGTTAAACCAACCATATACAATTTGAACAAATACAATGTAACACATCTTGTTCCCCAGGTCTGCTAATTACAGTATTTACAGGTTTAATAAGGCACTGGTTCTCAAAAAAGAACACAAATTAGTTTCCTAGTCTTTACATTGTCGACCTTTTCTTTAACAGAAATAACCTTGTGCTAGAGAAAGAATAGCAGTTGCTGGATGGCATCTCTCGTCCTTTTTGTTGTTTTCTTTTTTCCCCTTCTTCTCCCACTTACCTAAGCCATCTTATCTATGTCAGTACATCAATAAAAACTACATTTCCTTCAGTGATTTACATTTGAACACTGATTTTCCAGATCTGCGGGCACTGAAATCACGATTATCTTCACCACCAGCTTCCAAGCCCTCATCAGCGTGCAGTGAAACTACCAAAATCTGGAAATATCATTAAAAGGCCACACTGGGCAAAATAAATGTACTGACCTGTAGTTACTGTATGTCCTGAAACCTTAATAATTACACATTGAGTGCTGCAGAAAGTCAAGCATGCCAGTGGTAACTGGAATGTCACAGTGCTCAAACAAATGACTTCCGCGCTTGCTGCAGGCTGTTTTCTGGCCTTAGGAACATCCCTTTACAATAGCATCGGTTACAGTGGCAGGAGATGTGATGGAAAATCTGGCCTTTCAAGTGGTGGGAGAAATTGGGCAGGGACTAGGTACACAACTGCAGCCCCTCTGCTTTCTCCAGAGTGTGTCTCCTTATTTATATATATATTTTTATTTGACTATAGAGCACCGTTGCAGTGATTTGTCATTTATACATTTTCATAAATAAATATTATGTTTTACTTAGTGCTTTAGCATCCGTAATAGTTCACTCTTAATCTGCATACTGGAGCTATTCCAGACTCCCATATATATAAAACACAGTAACGTGAATATTTAACATAGAAACTTTATGCAACCTATCGACTAGTATCTTAGATCCTTTCTTTTGGACAGAAAAAAAAGTAAGACTTGTTCAGAAATCCAGCGACTGTCCTTTTCTCTCACAACATGCTGATGGCTAGTGCCAGGGGCATTGCGTGCATCACATCCACCAGCCAGCAAAGCACCCTTCAAAGCATTTCTGGAGAGAGCCATTAAAATAATTAAAAAAAAAAAAAAAAATTCTCTTTGAGGAAAGCAGAGGTGAAACACATCTAAACACGGCAGGGTATGCACATCCCTGCTCAGGACAGCTTACCCCAGGACTGGCAGGGAATGAGCCTGCCCCAACTGAAGCCAAAGTCACCAACCAGTCCCACCTGCTTCGTTGGAGCTGAAAAACTCCAGTTCCTTGGGGCTCTGCTGGTTTTTATGAAAGGGCATGAAGGCAAAAGGAGTCAGAGTAGAAACCCCACGGCTCCATTCACAAAGACAAAAGGGGGAAGAGAGGCTGGGCTGTCCCTCCTCATTTTGGGCCACAAATCTTCAAGCCAAGGCAGCCAAGGAGCGAACTCCCTCCCAGCCACGCAAGCATGCGGATTTATAAGGACAGAGGAATCAAAACATCATAATCCCTTTCGGGGTCAGGGTTCGATATACTATTAACTCTCAGAGATTTTCTTTTTGCATTGCTTGGTATTTTTGGGTACAGGCAGGGAATCTGCACTGTGGAAAAAGCTCTCTAATGAAAATCCTCTGAATAAACTTTTTAACACCTATAACCACAGAGGTCCCTGCTTGTTCTCTTGAACCTACGCATTTTTCTCTGTTTGCTTGAATGTATAAAACTGTAATTTTTCCAACCAGAAATACCTTCAGGGAACAATGAAGCTAAACCCCAATTGTATACCTACCTACCACAACTAAATCAGTTTTGACCAAAACAGGGAAAAAAGATGCATTACAGAAATGCTGAGGCTAAATCCAGCATGGCAATTATTTCAGTTCTGAAATAGGCTTAGCATAATCAAAGCAGAATTTGTAAGGACTTATTTCAAAATTAAACTGAACACCCATCTAGTGAAACAGGATGAAGGCAGGCAAAAAAAAATAAAAATAAGAGAAGGGTGAAGAAAGGTAAACTGGTAACTCCAACACAGTTCAATTTTGATAATGTGATGAAGAACAGAGACCTTTCCAAAGGAAACAGAAATATTTAACCTCCCATTTCACCCGTTCTGCAGTATTAACACTGCAGCAGCTGCTACAGCCTCAGGAAGGAGGAATGGGGAAAGATGGTAAATACATTTCCCATTGCTCTTCTCCCCTAAAAGCTCCTCTTGCCAGGGACGATGACACTACAGAGCCCCAACCTGGCAGCAGAGCCTGGCACTACTGGAAGGCCACCTGAAATAGTGAAGTAGATGAAGCTTGAGCCAAATTTTTCAGTTTGGGGTGCCTCTAGCTACCATGGGAGAAGTGCTAGAGGCACCCGCCCTGCTCTAAGCGCCCACCCAAACCCCACACTCCTTCCCCATAAGTTTCCTACTGTGGCCAAGAGCCACCAGGCCAAGAGCCACCAGGTCTCTCTCCTTACACTTAAAGAAAAATAACTGCCACCCTAAAAATAGGGATTTTTGAGGTTTTTCACTTTCTCTTAAAAAAGAGAAACACAGACTCTCTTCTTTCCTAATGGTGGTTGTAGATGGATACCTCACTTCTACAGAGATGAAAGAGAAAGTTAATTTTTTCTAAAGAGGAACTTCCTCTTACCCAGTGGTTGTGTATGTAGGTCACAGCAGTTTCAAACTCACCAGCGGATCCAAACGTGTACTTCGTTTCCACTTGCACACAAAACACTCTATTTTGCAGTGGAGGGAAAGAAAGAAAGAACAAGGAAAAAAAACCAAAACCAAACAAAAAAAAGGGCACTCATTTATCATCCCGGTACCATACCCATCAGATTTTCTGGACACATGAAGAGCTTCTTCAAATAAGTCACAGCGAACCGTACTGGTCCGGCTCCCAATTATCTTAAATGAAGCAACAACCTCCCCTGGGACAGGCCACCCGTGGAACCCAGCCGCCCATGTTAACTATGGTGGGGATGTAATTGGGCTCCATCTCTACGCTGTGAGAACCGCTCACCCAGACAGGGCTACAGAAAGCTGTCTCCGCAGGCAGGCAGCTTTTAAGATGATTTCCATTGCAGCTCCTCCGAGCTGCACAGACCCACTCCCCTTTTTCTTTAAACGCTGGAGTGCAATAGTCTCTTTATAAATGAAAAATTCTCTTTGCTTTCATTTTCAGCACAGTTTCTTCCAAATGTGGGGTTTTTTAAATGTAACAATATACATCTTTTTTACTTCTAACCAAAAGTTTTATTTTCATAAAATTTAAAGTAGTATCTTTTTAAACAATCAAAATAATAATAATAACAATAATAATAATAAAATA
>NW_009709465.1:0-4304 GCF_000703405.1 Apaloderma vittatum
GGGACCGGGACCGGGACCGGGAGCGGAGCCGCCGGGCTGTGCGGCGGTGCCGCCTAACGAGAGCCCTGCTCAAACGAGTGTGCAGAGCACTTCTGCTTGGGCTCTGGGAGTTAGGTCTGTGTGACCAGTTCAGCGTCTGAGAGTTAAATTAACGGTAAAGAGTTTAATTGTGAGCAAACAATACCACATTAAGGAGCAGTAAACACAGCAGTAGGGACTAGGAGGCTGGGCATTCAATCACAGATGTTGCTGCTTCGGTGCTTTCATTAATGACCTCCCCTGTCTGTACCTTATGACTGTGCTTCGGCACAGTTAGGCAGAGTTAGTCATTTAAAGGCACTGCTTCCCCTTCCAGCTCCTGCGTCCACCCCAACACCCTTCCAAAGGCGCCAGCCACCCGCTCCTTGGCCGTGTGTGGGGCTGCCAGGCACCCGCCGAGGCACTGCCACTCGGTTTCTCCCCAGAGGAACCTCGGTGTGGTAGCAAACGCTGCCCACCACAATCCCACACGCCTAAAACAAGACAGAGATGGGAGCGTCTGCACCAGGAACTTGATCAGCCAGCATCAAGAACTTGCTAAACTCCTGTATTTTTAAATGATACGTTTCTTCCTTTAAAACTGTTGACTGACTAAATGTGTATGTCACACACCCACAAACACATGGATCTGGGCAACGTGGGTCCAGAAATTTGGAAGCAAGGACTTAGTAGGCATAAGCATTTACCCCGATTCTGACTGCCCTTGAGCAAGCTGCCTCACCTTTCTGGAGGTAAATCCGAGAGAGTCAGAGCAGTTGCTACCCTGACCACCGTGCCCTAGTTTCTTCCTTCATAAAACTGGAAGAGTTCTAATTCATGTGAGCTATGGGGATTATCTGCAGATCCTGTAAAACACACACACCAGCCGAATAAAATCTATGAAGGGAGATACCAAATTGTTGTTCACAATTCCGTTTCTTCATTTCCCCTTTACTCCCGTTCTCATTGCTGATTGATTTTTGTTTCTAGCTGACATACAACTGACAGCTTATATTAAGACACCTGCAGCTGAGGCATCAGTGAAGTCAACATCACTATATACGGCTAAGAAATCTGCTGTTTGATTTACCCCTCCAAGAAGTGCCTTAGGAAAATGCAACCAGTCCTGATGGGGTACTAGTACTAGCTGGGTGGGCTTAAAAAACCAGTTCTCTGCATGATGTCCAGTAGGAGAATCCCTTTCAAAAACAGCGAGATGGATGAGCTGTCATCGACCCACTCCACAGCCTACTTTGCAGGACATTCATAAAATGGGCAAAGGAGAGTTCTGGTTTGTTCAACACAAAAATGCGTGAAAGGTGATTGACATGAAGAAACTGGAAGTGTGGTAAACTACTTTAAACAGACGCTTCTGGAAGTGCTGATCTACTGGAATAACTCAGTCATGTGTATCTTCTAGTTGCTGAAAGACTAACCACCACTTTAAAACAATTGAAATCCCTACATATTGTGAGTATAAGCTTTTAATTAATTTGCCATATTACATGTATCAACAGCTACACAGAACTGGAGCTTAACAGCAATTTATCTTCAATCTAATTTTGAAGCCAACACAAATATTTCTTCATTTCACCCTGCTTTTGACTCACTATAAAAGTAGAAGCAAAAGGGCCCAAACCACTGCTGGCATTAACATCACAAAAGCTGTAACCTGGTTTAAATCAGTGGTGCTGACTCGCCCCATGCCAGCAATGGACTGGGATCCCTGTCTTCAGTTGTGGCACTCTGCAATTAAAAGCATTTGATGTAAGAATAATTACAAATAAACTCATGAGACTCTCACGTAGAATGACAGAGGCAACTGGCTTGCACGGTCCCAAGGCTGCTCTTTGATTGCTAGGCAGAGACCTTCTCCCCTTTCCCATTAAGGAAATTGAGGTGTGCTCTCTCCCCAAACCTGCAGGCACCAGACAAACTCCATGCAGAAGCTCCCATTTCTCCAGAACTCACAGTGGAACAGGAGCCTCTGCTCTGTGCTAACAGCAGCTCTCTCCTATAAAGCAAGCCATGGAGGAGACAAGCTGGGCTGCTCCTCATCCACAACTTGGGAGTAGGACACTCTCACCAGCTACTAGCAGTGCAATTGAAAGGAGAGGGTTACAAACAAAATAAAAACAAGAACAAACCACAGCACCACCACCGCCACTCAGAAAAAGGGAAACAAATAAGAGAAAATAAGGACTTCACTGCTTACTCTGTTCAGGCTTCCTGTTGAAATCGTCACCAAGAAAATTACCAGGGTTTTGTGCTGGTGAACATGGGCACCATCTACTTCCACTTGGGCATTGCATCAGCACTGTAAAAACAGGACTATATGCCTAGGCTTGATATGAGAGGGTAAATGAGGAATCCCCTCTATCTGTTGCCATTCAGCCCCATACAAGTACTAATAAGGTAAATCTCCAAAATCCAGACACTCAAACCTGAGGAACAGTTCCAGAAGTGCAGAAATCTTCCGTAGAGACTCAAATGAAAAAAAGAGACCCCCTTCCTGAGAAAGCCGGCCCCTATTTGAATTCTCCAGTTTATTCAGTCTTCCTCTGATTATTTCATTAGCTTTTCCCTTTTTAATGAGTGTAATCCCACAACTCCCCAAGCATGCACACTACACAGCCTGTCCCTAGAAATTATCTCCCTCTGCCTTTTAGAAAAGCTCTCTCACAAACAAACAGACTGCTCCACACTGTACGAACATATCCATCTAACTAACGCAATTTGCCAATTTGCCAAAGGGCAAAAAACTCTAAGCTCCCTTTATTTTCCTTGCTGCTGAGTGATCTCAGCCCCAGTGACTGAGTCAAGCAGCAAGCGGTAGGGAGATGCCACGCTGCAGCTAAACTCACCTCAGCTGCAAGCAGCAGAGCTGCCATCTTGCTAATCAGCTTTAATTTAGCTGTCTCACAGCTTCATAAGTAAATAAAGACTTACTTAGTGTCAGAAATATCAGTATTTAACCGTAGAGTTAAAAAAGTATGGTAATTAAAAGAGTGCCACAAGTCACAGCTCTGTGCAATCCTAACAGATTGTAGGGTTTGCCTTTTTGAACCTCTCAGCACGTTTAGAAACTTGAGTAAAACAACAAAAGGTGTTAATAGCTTTAAGGGGAGCACCATGCTGATAGATTACCCATTACGGTTATCCACTCACAGCGAAATGGCAAAGAGGTTTGATCAATTCGATTTTAATGTAAAGTGGGACTTGAAAAAACCAGCAACGAGCAAAGAGAAGACCTTTTGTTGCTAATGTGTCTGAAAAAAGCACACTTAATTGAGGTCATAATAATATTAGCAGTTATCACCATCAATAATTCAGCCTTATTTATTACTACATAGTAAAGTTCTGTCAAACAGGAATCGTTTAGGCTTTGTTATTCATGTTAACATGAAGCTAGCTGTTGGATGATTGGTATATATTTCACCAGCTGCTCAAAACCGCGGGATAGCAAGAACTAATGATATTCTTTCTAGGTCTTTGCATTACACAATAGTTAATTTGCTTTATGCAGAAATATACATTACAAATATAATAGTCCCACATAAAGTACGCGTAATAAAAGAAGCATTATATCTGAAACAGTGACTGACTAATCTTGCCTGAGCTATTTGTCATAAGGAAAACAATTTCAATTCCTGCATGATTTAGTACTCCTACAGCAGGAGAAACATAAATTCTGCCTCTTCACACAGATCTAGTCACCTGTGATTAGTTATCTTTAAAAAATCTAAATGAACATATAATTGTACAATTATAGATGCTAACTCCAGTGTTAAAATTTAAAATGTATTAGTCTCGTAAAATGCCTCATTAATCTCTGGGTCTTAAAGGACATACTTGTCCGGTAACAAGCCAAATGCAGGAAATATGTGTGTGATGGTGGATGGGGGAATTTCAGCTCATAAAGGCGGGTTTTGTGTGTTTTTTTTGTTTGGGTTTGGGGGTTTTTTTAGCCTTAGAATAATTTTATTCCTTCAAAATCTGTTTACCAGACACAAAGAAGTTGTCAGTGACAAAGTCTATTGTAGTTCTCCAGTCATTGACTATGGAAATAAGCTGGTTTGAAGAGATTAGTTTTTGCTTATACACGATATTCATGGATTTATAACAAGTGTATAATTACTGACTGGAACTGCGACCAGAATAGTTGGGCGGGAGTATTGATCTCTCCCTGTTTGCCGATGACCGTTTGTCCCTCCCGCTGACTGCAGGAAGCCCTCTGTTAGGTTTTGACAACCTTCCTCAAGCGAAGGAGAGAGAAAAAGGAAAAA
>NW_009709466.1:0-997 GCF_000703405.1 Apaloderma vittatum
CTCCAAAAACGCTTCCACCATCGTTACTCCTCAATTAAACACGTTAAAAACCAACCCCTGGTGCAGGAAAGGTGGCAAAATCTCCGAGGAAGAAATCCCCAAGATTTCTTCTCGCTCCTGAGTTTCCACGGAGGGACTGATGAGCTTTTTTGGGGGGTTTTAGACAGACAGGCGAGCTCGAGTTAAAGAAGCGCAGAGAAAGCAGTGTGGGCAGGTTTTCATTCAACAGCGGGGAAAAAAAGAATAAAATAAAAAAAAAAAGCCCCCACCTTTATTAATTACGCTTATAAATATTCTCGCTAAGTTTAGTTCGGTGCAAAATAGAGCTTGAAGCTCTGGTGACACATCGGAAAAAAGAATAAAATAAAATAAAATAAAAAATTAGTCACTCATCTGCCGGGAAGGGAAATGATTTCAACGAGCTCCTGCTTCATCCTCACCCGCGGGGGGAATCCAACCTCTGCCCAAATCAATCGGAAAAGAGCCAAAACGGAGCCCGAAGCGGCTTTTTCCGTTCCTCGAGGGGTTTATCTGGGGAGGGGACGTGGACGCAGCTCGCCCGTCGAAAATCAGGCGTATCAGGGAAATTACGGGAAGCCTTTGGGGCAAATTTCAGAGAAAATAAGGATAAAAAAGACGAGATTACAGCTAAATCCAAGAGCTTGGCCTCGCAGACCCGAGGGGGATTTTATCGGCGGTTTAATTCCTCGCGCGGCAGAGGAGAGCGAGGGCTTGGGAAGCTTTCCCGAGGGAAAACCGCGTCGAGCGGGTTCGAAGGGTCCGGCGCGACGTATTTCAGAGAATTCGAGCCGGAGGTTTCAAAAATCCTCCCCTAAATCCCGCACGGCGGCACCGGGGAAACCCGCCGTGGGGTGAACCATTCGGAAATCACTTACTGCGCGTCCTCCGACGACTCCTGCTTGATCTTTAGTGTTCGTTTGGTGGCGGGCATTTCATCTGAAAGGCACAATTCCCACACGTGAACCCTCCGGCTTCG
>NW_009709466.1:1027-1590 GCF_000703405.1 Apaloderma vittatum
GGCGAGAAAAGCTTTAAGGGCTCCACCCTGGAGGGTGAACTTGCTTTTTTTTTAAAATATACTTTAAAAAAGGCCACGCGGTTTGTTTTTATTTTTTTTATTTTAATTTTACAAAGGCTACATGGGTTTTTTTTAAATATTTTAATTTTAAAACGGCTACGTGGTGTTTTTTTTAAATATTTTCATTTTTAAAAGGCCACGTGGTGGTTTTTTTAACATTTTCATTTTTAAAAGGGCACGCGGCTGGATGTACCAAAAAATGTAAGAAGGAGGAGGAAGCTCTTCCTAAACAAAGGGGTGCTCGGACGGCGACGCGCACGTGTCCGAGGGCTTCCAAAGCGGCTGAAGGGAAAAGGTTTCTAATCCCATGTGGAGAAATTCAGTTGAGCAGGAGATGGAGACATGGGGAAGGTGTCTCCTCCTCCCTTTCTGGGCTTCTTTCTCCCCTCTAGGCTCCCCAAACTCCATCCTAAAGTGCTCGGGTTTCGCTTTGGGTTGTCCTGCTGGGACGCAGCCTCGTGGAGAAAACCTCGGAGTCCCCGTGGGCAGGGAGTGTCCCTGGG
>NW_009709467.1:0-1338 GCF_000703405.1 Apaloderma vittatum
TCAGTGACACGGACAGTGGCATCGAGTGCACACTGAGCAAGGTCAGTGATGACACCGAGCTGTGTGGACTGGCTGACACACTGGAAAATAGGGATGCCATGAAGTTCAACAAGACAACGTACAAGGTCCTCCATCTGTGTCGGGGCAATCATAAGCACTGACATAAGCTGGGCAGTGATTGGTTTGAGAGCAGTTCTGAAAAAAAGGACTTGGGGGTACTGGTGGACGAGAACCTCAACATGAGTCATCAGTGTGCACTTGCAGCCCAGAAAGCCAATCGTATCCTGGGCTGCGTCAAGAGGTGCATGGCCAGCAGGACGAGGGAGGTGATTCTTCCCCTCTACTCCACTCTCATGAGACCTCACCTGGAGTCCTGTGTCCAGTTCTGGAGCCCACAGTACAGGAAAGATCTGACGTACTGGAGCGTGTCCAGAGAAGGGCCACAAGGATGATCAGAGGGCTGGAGCACCTCTCCTATGAAGATAGACTGAGAGAGTTGGGGCTATTCAGTCTGCAGAAAAGAAGGCTCTGAGAAGACCTTATTGTGGCTTCCAGTATCTCAAGGGGGCTACAAGAAAGCTGGTGAGGGACTTTTTAGGATGTTGGGTAGTGATAAGACTAGAGGGAATGGATTAAAGCTAGAGATGGATCGATTCAGAGTGGACGTTAGGAAGAAGTTCTTCCCCATGAGGGTGGTGAGACCCTGGCACAGGTTGCCCAGAGAGGGGGTGGAAGACTCATCCCTGGGAGTTTTTAAGGCCAGGCTGGATGGGACTCTGGGCAGCCTGATCTAGTGGGGGATGTCCCTGCCCATGGTGGGGGAGTTAGAACTAGATGATCTCTAAGGTCAGTTCCAATCCTGACAATTCTATGATTCTATATCCCACAACTTGTGACATCATGCTCAGTAATTAAAAAAGTGTGGAGAAGAAGGAGGAAAGGGGCACATTCAGAGTTGTGGAGTATATCTTCCCAAACAGTCATTGTTTTTATCTTGATTTTTGCAGAAAACTTTGCTTTATCTATTAAACTGTCTTTATCTCAAATCATGAATTCTGTCATTTTACCCTTCCAATGTAAAGCTTTTCATTGGTATTGTCCTGGACCAGCAAGATGATGATCCCTTCCCTCCCTCTGTGTAAATCCAGACTTATGTGGTTATTTCTGAAATGCATTCCCTGTAAACACTGAGAGTGAAGAAACTGTTCCCAGCACATGTTTCTCTTAACACCTTCCATGTCTGAGATTCACATCAAAACAGAGCGGAAAGCAAAGGAGGTTGGGGAGGTTGGACAAGGGCCACTACCCTTCCTTTGCTCTCAAGCAATGTCCACCGTT
>NW_009709468.1:0-4128 GCF_000703405.1 Apaloderma vittatum
CACATGATGGCATCGTGCAACTGACGGCCTCATCCCGATCACGCCGTGATGGGAGGGTATGCCTGCAAAAAAGAGGGTGGCTCAGCCGGGCTTCCCTGGAAAGTGCAGTTTCCTCCCACTGGCCCTTACTGTACAGATTAATTTATTCATCCCCTAAGAGCTGGCAAAGCCAAGGGCAGCAGCACAGGGTGGCACCGGGACGTTCCCAAAGGCTGGTGTCACCGCTCTTTCCACCTCCTTTATTTAAACACGTCCAGAGAATAACAACCACATCACCTTCCCTAAAAAAATATCCTAAAAAGGGGTATTTTACAGGGGCAGGATGTAGCCCTGCACCATACTGGCATAAATACCGCCTGGTACCCTGCTTTAGTGCTCGGTCCCACGGTTGGAGCAGGCACATCTCTGCCAAACAGCCCCCAAACAAAGGGCACATGGGACCCGCTCACCGAGCGTGGGGTGCAGGCTCAGCCCCCCCGGCTCACTGCCTCCTCCCACAGCCCGGCATTGCCAGCGACTTCTCTTCTTTGTCTCATGTTCCCTACGGCCTTTGGTGCAAAAATCAGGTTCCCGAACCTTTGGATAAATGAGAAAGCAATTCCGTTAACAGCAAAGAATTTTTAAAAAATCAAGTAATTAAACAATAATTGGAAAAAGAGGAGAAAACAGTGCTAATTCACACATGTCAGGCATCCTGCAGCAGCTGGGGTAGCTCCGACAGCTGACTGGTTGTAAAACCATCGCTCTTCCTGGCCACAACACTGGAGCTGGTTTTAATTTCTAGTTTAACAAGCTGCCGCAGAAACAAGCAAAAATATAATAAAAAAAATCTCCTGAAACAAACAGCCCAGAAGCAGGAACAAGGTTTGAGGCATTTTTCTGCCGGGTTCCCACACCTCGGCGAGGCGGCCGGTTAAAATTAGCTCCGCTCATCTCCATTGAAGTTTCCGTGATGTACCCGCAGCACCAGCGCTCTGAATCAGCCCAGCAGAAATAACGGGTCAAGTACAGAAATCAAATTGTCTCCCCCTTCCTCGAGGTTTCACAATGGCCTAATTGCTGTTTTCAACACCAATCTATAAAGTGGAGCTTTTTTTTTTTTATTTTCGCCCAAGCGGGATCAGCCCGGAGCTAAAAACCGACTCAGTGCCGCTTGCTGCTTCGAGGCACAGAGAAACGCAGGGGATGCGAAGGCTATAAATAAGCTCGACGAGCAGCAACAAGGACAAACTATTTCAGAAACGTCGCGTTTCACGGGGCTGAACCGGCTCCCGGCTGGGGCTTTGCTGGGCAAGAGAGCCAGAAGCTGCCAGCCAAGCCAAGCCGGGGCTCCCGCGTCTCCCTTCCCCAGTGCAGGGCAGTGTGTTTTAAGGCACTCCCAAAAGGGATTAAAAGAAATAGGCAGCCCCTCCCCACGCTCCATCCATCTCTAACGCACAGGGATGCATCTCAAGGCCGGTTGCCTGGTTTGCTTTGGGCATGCCGCCAACGGGCACGTATAAATAGATGTCCCCCCGAGCCGGAGCCGATCCCGAACGCCGCGCCCTCTACCCTCACCGTGCGCCGTGGCCGCACCAAAAAAGGCAGCTCGTCTGAGCAGCCCTGGGATGAATCCACTCTGAGAGTTTTGGCAGCCACAGCACCAGTCCCCGGTAGCGGCACGGCACGACCAGGCATCCCGTCCTGTCCCCAGAGCGTCGCCTGCATGAGAATTCCCAAGGGCTCGTGCTAAACTTTGGAGAATTGTTGCGAAGTCTCTGTCACACTTGAGAGCTGAGCGTGCCCTGGTCAGTGGGAGTTAATTGGCTTGACCAGGATAAACATATCAAGGCTGATTAATTCGAGCAGGCTTCCCTGGGCTCTGTAAACAGGCTAAAAGTCATTCAAGCGCCTTCATAACGTTGGCCAGAGTGGAAAACCAGAGGGTTCCCCTTCGCGTCTGTGCAAAGGGGCCAAGCATGGAGTTTTGCAGAAATTGCCCTGTGAGATGATACCTCCCCCGAGAGAAACCCGAAAGGGGGGTCCCGCGGCTGAACACAGCCGCTTGGGACGTGGGACAACCACTAACGATAACGCAGCCAGTTCTCCTTAATAAGCACTTGAGGAGGCTGAGGAAGAGGAGGAGGACAGCCTTATTTCCAGCCAGAGAGAAAGCCAAAATAGCTGGAATGAGGGGAATAAACTCAAAGAGGGAAAATTAACTTCAGCCCCGGGGGCTCTGGCTTCACCAACCCACCCAGGTCCTTGCCAGGGGAAAAGCGGCACATTCTGCTATGAGCTCCAGCAGATCCTTATGTAAAAGCGAGGAGCACATGCCCACAAAATCCTCACGAAATATAACAGCCTGGTGTATAGGAATGATTTATCGGCACAGCTTTTGGCTGCAATCCATATATAACCCATAGCGGCTGCGGAAGGATTACCGAAGCAATCAGTCTCGCATCTAATTCAGCTAGGAGAGGGATATTAAAATGAAAAGAGGTCTGTGAAACCCTGGCAGCAGCTCTTCCCTCTCGCTCAGCATCCACATGGCTTTAAACGGAAACGAATGGGAGTGAAATGGGACCCCGCGAGGGTGATGTGATTTTTACAGCCCCCTCCCACCCCCCCAGCTCTGCTGTGAGCGCCTGGGCCCTGCTGGGATGTGGCCGCCTCCAGGTGGGAACATGCCAACCGATTTTGGGGGCCGCAGAGGATGACACCTTGCAGCCAGCACTGCCTGAACAGATTTAAATTGGAGTATACGGATGCACCGGGCTGTCCTTTCCTTCCCTCCACGGAGCTGTTTCTCTACTCAGGTGCAGCGCGGGTGACAAGACGGTGCCCCCAGCTGCCACACGTTCACCTGTCCCCCGTCTCCATGTGATTCCCTCCAGCCACCGTGCTGGGGTCGGACCCTCCCGAGGGAATAAGACTTGGTGGCAGCTCCAGCAGTGACACTTCCACCCATCCTTCTGTGGGGGTCAGCTCACACACTGCAAAACAAGCTGTTCATCACAAAACCCAGCCCAAACCACCTAACCCAAGGCTGGTTTTACTCGCAGAGGATCCTTCCCCTGCTACCACCGAAGGTCTATGGTTAAAAGTTAACTGGGGCCAGCGTGCTGGGCAGTTATCGCCTCTCGCTGGGCAGAGTCCAGTGGCTATTTTGCTTTCCCCAGTCACTGTCAGCCGTGGAAGTGCCAGTGCCAAGAGCGGTGTCATCTGCAGCAACGGGGGCATCGATCACAGTGTCCCTTCCTACAGGCGAGTGCAGACCTTGCCAGAAATAAATTAGTCATTGTAGTATACAAAGACCATATGCATCCCCACCTGACTTCTAATGGAAAAAAATCTCTCAGCAGCTTCTCTAGAAGCCAGAGGACACCCAAAATAACAAGATACTGGAAAGAGGCACAGAGCCCCCATCTATGCCAGGTTCTTGCGCTTGAGCAGCGAAGCTTTTCATTGTCCCCGGGGTGAATGGCAGAGCCTCCTGCGCTGCCTGGACCATCCAACAGAGGGTGGAAAGAATTGAGGAAAAAAACGCAAAGCCGGGCTGGTAGCATTGTAACACCATAAAACCCAGTGGTAGGTTTCAACAGGAGTCAAAAAACATCTTTTACTGAGACTTTTTATAATCTTGATTATGCCACCTAATATTGCTTAAGTAATATTTAATGAGCATCCCAAAACAATGGTGTAAGCTCTGGGCACAGCATTAAGCACGGGCCGGGACAAGCTCATGGCACCCCCATCACCTTGCCTGGCACTGCCAGGAGGCTCCTGGCTCTCCTGGAAACAACAGCTCTAGCTCATGATGCCCACGAGGAAACGCGAGCGGCTCTGCACTTTGTGAACACCACTTAAAAAGACATTAGGGCTGAGCTGAAAGCTAAGCCTCCTCCAAATTATCTCCCCAATCTGATAACAGCCACCTTCCCCAGAATGGCACTGGTCGATGAGACATCCCTTGTAGCACTCTCACGGATGGGCTCTCGGCTCCTGTCGGCTCATTTTCCCCAAGTGAAGTGCTCATGAATGGCGGCCAGGAGCAGGATGGGGCTCTTCCTCCCAGGAGAGGGGCTGCCTTTCCAGTTCGGGGTTGTGAAGGCAGCTCCAGAGCCCACAGCCCCCCCATATCCTCTA
>NW_009709469.1:0-36757 GCF_000703405.1 Apaloderma vittatum
GAGCTGTTGGGGTGCTGCCCACCACCCCTAAAAGTGAGGGAGAGGTTGTTAGGGTGCTGCCCAGCCCACCAAAGCAGTGGGGTGGTATTGAGGCAGTGCCTGCCACCCCTATCGTGTTCAGTTCTGAGCCCCATGCGACATGAAGGACATTGAGGCACTGGAGCACGACCAGAAAAGAGCAACGAGGCTCCTGAAGGGTCTGGGACAAAAGTCCTCTGAGGAGAGACTGAAGGAACTGGGTTTGTTTATCCTGGAGAAAAGGAGGCTGAGGGGAGACCTTGTCGCTCTCTACAACTGCCTGCAAGGGGACTGGAGGGAGGAGGGAGTCAGCCTTTTCTCCGTAGTAGCAGGTGGTAGGACCAGAGGAAATACCTGTGCCAGGGGAGGTTTAGGTTGGGTGTTACGAAGAAGTTCTTCACTGAAAGGGTCATTGGGCATTGGAACAGGCTGCCCAAGGCAGTGGTGGAACCACCGTCCCTGGGAGTATTTAAACAACATCTTGATCTGGTGCTTGGGGACAGGGTTCAGTGATGACTCGGCAGTACTGGGTTAATGGTTGGACTCAATGATCTTAAAGGTCTCTTCCAACCAAAGACAGTTCTCTGATCCTGTGAAATGAAGGGGTGGTGGTTGGAGGGCTGCCTGCCACCACCGAAATTGAGCGCCTCGCTGAGAGAGTGCGGGACGGGGACCGTTAGACAACGTTACCGCTATCCATATCATCCCCAGACAATGGTGGAGGTGGAGGTGGGATGGAGCCCCGTGGTGAGTCCGTACACCTTCAGTGCTTCTCCTGCTCGGGGTTCAGGAGTGCTGTTCCTGTGGCTCCTGGCACACACACCGGCGTGGGGCAGCCGTTCAACTCGGTCAAGCATGAAGTGATTCCTAGAGCTTTTGGGTGAAAAAGAGAAACCGTGGTGTCATCTTCACATTACAGATACACTAAGCCTATGTCTTAAGATGGAGGACTTGTGCTTCATAGGAGTGGTGTTATACAAAAACACCGTAGTCCGTTGTTAATACTGATTTCCTGGAATTGCAAGGGAAAGTGTAAAAACTCATGGGAGTTCTTTAGAAAAATGCTCAGGAATTCAGAGATGGGTCATTCTGCGCCTCTCTGGGTGGAGTGTAAGGATTGCATTCTATACATCTAGTGTTTTACCTCACACCATGCTCACATTCAAGCTATGTAGTGCAGCTGAACAACTGATCCTTTGCAATTCAGCTCGCACTTTGAGGCTTTCCACTACAAGCACCAAGACTAAAATACCCTTCAAGTGAAATCTGAGATTTTTCTCATAGTCTTATAAGTCAGGTCTTTAAGGGGAAAAATAACACTATCACAGAGTTAACAAACTGCAAGATTTGTGAAAAGCCACCAGTGTAGTAACTGCAGTAGTCACATGTAGTATGTACGTAATACAGAAGGAAAAAACCACTAATTTTAATGGCTTTTTCACACCTCTGGAATGCTGCAAAGGCCTGTTAATCTTTAAATGCCTCCCCATGGCTGTGTTCAGTTGCCCTGAACAGCCTGGCAAAAGTTAATGGAAGCACTCAAAATGAAAAGTTGCAAATCAATCCCTAGCTTTGCTGAATAAGTAACCCGCAAGAGTTTAGCCGTTAAGATGTAAATTGGCAGAAAGATGGAGAAAGCTGTGGAGGCTGTGTTTACTCATTTCCCGTAGATGAGTTTAATCAGAGTAGTGTTAAAATGCTCTTGCTTATCTAGAAAGTTTACTTTATCTTTGATTTATTGTGCTTTTGCCTATCAGATGTTGAGCTGTTTTTCTAAGCATCTTACTGCTTCAGTGCCTCCTGATGCTCAGCAGGCAATCTTAATTCTTATCTTAAGGCATCTACCCTGCTAATACTAGAGTACTTTGTTAATATCAGCAATTGTGTAAATACAAATTATTTCCATTCAGAAAAAAAACAAAAAATGTTCTTTTGATTTGAGAGAACCTTGGTCACAGTATTTCTAAATTCTTACCTTTAATGAAGACAGCAACATTAAGAGTTGCTTGCCCTGCTGCGGGAAATGAGGCACAGCTCGATTTCTGTAGTTTTCTATAAAGTCTCGTGTTCAAATTGCACAGCTAATACTGCTTATGAAAGCTTTTCCGTGAGCTTCCATTGTGTCAAGTTACAAACGTGTAAAGGTTAAAGGCCAAACCCCTAATACTATAAGATTAGTAAAATACCTTATAGACCCATAATATGTAGCATTAGGCACTTCTGAAGTGGCCTCTGAAAGCATTGACAAGTATTCATGGGTTAAGCCTTATCTCTCTCTTATCAGAACAGCATCAATACTTCTTATTTTTTTCTATTTTAGAGATAAGGAAACCACCCTGTAAGAAACAAACCCAGAAAGATCTGACAATGCGCTATCATAGCTTTCGACAGATGTATGGAATAAGCCAAACAACAACTGAATATAAACCAATGGAGCCAGTTAATTGTGCGTGCTGTCCCCTTGTGTAATATCCCATGAGACATTAGATTAGCCCAGAAAGAGCACATTACAGCCAGTATATTTGATATTGTGCTCCACCTAAATAAGACCTTAGGGCTTAGAATGGAACACATTCTGTCAAACCTACTGTGATTCGGACATAGTTATGCAGATAAAGCTTTCCTTTTTTGTTTGGCATGAGCTTTGTTGACTGGCTCTGTTCAGCTCCACACGCAAAATTCTTTGTTCACTTAAATACATTGAGGAATGAGATTGATTTTCTCTCTTCCCCATTTTCTCAACAGGCATTATTATCAGGGTCTTCAGGATCCCCGAAACAATCCATAAATGAATAGAACTGTTCTCTCTTTATCTATAATAAACTACTTCCTTGCTAACTCATTCTGAGCCTTTCAGTATCTGTGGTGAGAGCTGTAACACTGGGAACTGAAGAGATAAACCACCACTGCTCTTATAATTGTGTTCTGGTAACAGTGGAAGCGTGTGCTCTGTGTTTTACTTTCACTGTATTGCAAAGAACACATACACAGTAAAGCATGAAATCGATCTAGTTACTGAATTCATGTTTCTCCAAGTTCATACCAAGTTGTGCACCTTGAAAGCTTCCTGTGGAATGGGGTCCCTCGCAACAAAAGCAGGGACCGCACTGGACTCTACCCTTGCACCTGCTGAGAGACTGAACAGTGCAAATACCAAACACAAAATGTAACGCATATGCAAGACAGCAACATGCAAAATTTTTGCTGTTCGTGGGGCACAAAGGAGGGTGCTCTCTCTCAGAGAATGTCTGCTAGGTGTCTTTACAGTGATTGTTTCCCAACCGATAGTAGCGCTCAGCATACATGTACATGCATTCTCCATCGTGGCACTCGTACTAGAAGTAGATCAGCTGAGCACTGCATCCTACTGTAACTCCTTTTCATTAGTGCTTCTCCTGTGAAAGTTTAGCACCAGCCTGGAAATTAGAAAACCTTGACTTCTACCTTTCTATGTGTTTTCATCCCATGCCATGAATTAATAATTTCTGAAATATTTTTATTACTTTCATAGAATCGTAGAATCATAGAATGGCATAGGCTGGAAGCGACCTTAGAGACCTAGTCCACCTCTCAACTGGACCAGGCTACTCAAGGCTCTGTCCGACTTGGCCTTGAACACCTCCAGGGACAGGGCAGCCACAACGTCTCTGGGCAATTTATTCCAAAGTCTTGTCACCCACTTTTAAATAGAGGAACCATTTATTATTATTATTACTTCCTTTGAAAAAACTGAAGTCTTCCCAAGATGGTTTACTCCGTGTGATTCAGAAGCAAAAATCACAAAAGGAAAAGGCAATGAATTGAAGGGAATGAGAATACGAGTTCAGTGTCAAAAATGGATAAAAAAGAACTTCAGCTTTTCTTACTGATTTATGACAATTCCACTTCAGCAGAATTGAAAACTGAGGTTTGAAAACTTGAACCTGCATTTCCCCAATTGTCTCTTCTGGAGACACAAAGAAGCTAAGCAAAGTTTCAGACCTTTTAATCCAGTGCAATCAAAACCTGGGACATTTTAATCAATTCTCCTACTTTAATAAGACCTCCCAGCTACATTCTTTGATGTGTGTTTCCATTGTAATTGAGTTAATATATTGCACCCAATTCATCCAAAAGTCTTGGGTAGTTTGGAACGAGTATGATATATAAGCAACCCCATCCATCCAAGTACTTGGAACTGGAACATTATGTGCCTTTTTTTAAATTTGTTTCGTCACATATGGATGACCACACTTGCCTAAATAAGCTATAGGAAAAGGATGAAGTTTAAAACATGAACTATCATAGGAAGGTCTTAAAAGCATTTGTTAAGGAAATTACAATCTTGTTCTTTAAACTAGCCCATATAATTTAAGAGAAAATTGTATTCTTCCTATAAAATGCAATAAAATACCTTGATAAGAATGTGGAAAGCGTATTAAGCTCTATTCAGTCCTGGAGGTATAGAAATGTAATTTCTATGATGTTCTCTGCAGTTATTGCTGTTAAATTCTGCAGTGGTTTTCCTGTAGGGAACATCGAATATTAGAGAAACCCTCCTAAAGGTGAAATGTCTGTAACAGAAGTCCTTTTACCTCAGAAATGTAACTGAGATCAGACAAGTATTCCTTTGCTAGTGAAAGCATGGACTAGAAACCAAGCACACAGGTATCTTTTATCTCTTCAGCTCTTAACATTTCAAGCTTCTTCTGAGTTTGTATAATTTAACCACATGTTAACAACAAGATTTGAATGATGAAACTTGATTATCGAGCCTAAGAGAGTGTCCTGCTTTGAGAACACCTGGATAAGAATAGCTGGTGCAAACACATGAACAGACAACTTAGTTTCCTTTACAATATTTACTAAGCAGATTTGATTTTATTTTGTTTCCTGATGCTAATATCCCTCACTGGCAGAAGCACGGCCAACAACAGACGTCATCAAGCTGATGGAGGCTGGTGGTGGCTACCCCAGGCAAACTGACCACATCCTGTATGGGAATAGTGTTTTCACAGTGCTTACCTAATTATATTCCTGAAACCATTTTGTGAAGCAACTGGGTGACAAACAAAAAGCTATAAACAATGCTGGTCTACCTACTAAAACCCAAGATGAGAACAAAAAGGAAGATCCCAAAAATAGCACTGGGACCTGAATCAGCAAACCGACAGAGATCGGGACTACACGAGTCAAGCCTTTTTTCCCTAAATGCCATGTTTCTCACTTTGAAATAAAAGGTTATTCATTGAAGTGATGTGTTTCTGGTATAAATTAATCAGGATATTATGACTTAAAACATGAAGGGAGTGAGATCTGTTGGGCTGGAGACATAGAAAGGGAATTCCAAGTCAGCAGATGGGCCTGAACATCTTTATCCCTTTCCTCCTTCAGAAATAAGGGCCTGAGCTAAATTCTGCAGAAACAAGCATGCACGTCACTATTAGCTCCAAAAAGGTGAAGGCTTTCTTTAACAATTTTGCCACTGCATGGCATTCCCTATCACCCTGCAACTTACTAATCCTATAATACTAGCTAGAGTAAAAAATGAGTCACGTTAATAAAAATAAACAGTGAAACCAGAGCTGGTCTTCTGTGTGGAAAAAGGGATGGGACCAGTTTCCTGCTGCCCCATCTGGTCTGTTACAAAATCTATGAATGCAATAAAGTGTCGAGATTAAAGTAATGTAACATCCACACATTCTGACAAAATTATTTCATTTCTTGGTTCGTGATTTCTAGTTTTACAATATTTCTGGAATTGATCTCTCTGTAACGCACAAAAGATTGATATGCTCTGACTGACAATAAAACTAATAGTGAGACCAGGACACGTTTACGTTTATGGTAATGTAGTTTGAAAAGCGTACTTTAAGACCATGGTATATTAGAAAAATACTGCTGCCAGCCTGATGAAGGCCTTTGCCTTTTTTGAAATGAAAATTTATGAAGAGTATTTGGTGAGTTTTATAAACAACATTCTGTCCTCTTTACAGAGTTTATCTTATCAGAGAGATTTTCTGAGGATCATAAGCTGCAAAAAGACTGAAATGGCAGAAAATCTCTCACAGTTAATTGCAACAAAACCATCTGAGTCCCATGAGATGTAGAAGGCAATCTGTGTCGTAAAGAAAATAAGAAATTAGGAGGAATCTGAAGCATGCTGTGGTATTTCAGTTGAGCACAGAACAGCTGGAAAAAACCAAATACATGAAGGAAGTGGCTCTCTGAGATTTGCCCTCAATTCTCATGTGCTCCTTCTCTGCTTTCTTTCACCCTGTTTCTCCAGCTACGCAAGATAACAATTTCCAAGAACCATAAAAGAGAACAGAAACACACGCATTTAATTGTCTTATAAATTGAATTATGATTTATGACAGGTTTTACATTTTACAAGTAAACTATTATGCAAATTCTCCACAGACCCTTTCATTTAAAAGCTTGCACAAAATATTTTTGGTAGCTTCCTACTTGATTTTATTTCCAAAACAGACAAACTGAACATGTGTACCTGTGTCTCAAAGACCAGACAGTACATGCTTAATTATGTTCAAAACTCTAATCCCTGAATTACGCAATGCAGCATAATTAATTTCTACATTAGCAAAAGTGTGTTTTAAAAGTAACGGAGCATTCCTTACCATATGCTTTATGGTTTTTGCATTTGCATTAGCAAAGAAGAAACAACCATCTTGAATCTTTTAATAGCTAGATATATAGCCACAGATAATTTTTCTTTTATTATCCATTCTTCCAGATCACCTGCAATATAATCCTTTTTTTTACTCCATCTGCTAATATATAAAAATAAAAGTGTGTTAGTATACTTATGCTAAAAACAGTTACCAATATATAACAACTAATCAGACTAAAGATCCACCTGATCAAGCCCTGTGTTTCTGACAATGTCCACTAACTGCAATGCTTGAGAAAAGAGGGTAAAGACAACGTAAATACTGAGTTATACTTCCCTCTGCTGTGCTTTCGCAGTTTCCAGCAAACTGCGACTAAGGGAATTCATGCAGTTGGAAGTTTCTTCTGCATAATTAAAATCCCTCTTAGCATTAGCCTAGTGTTCTGAATTAATTGTAAAATGTCACATCAATTAATTTCTATCCAGCTGGGTTGGATCATGTATTGATCCCCTCAAACAGGAGGCCAAGTGTCAGGGTTTTAAACAGCAGAGTGATAGAGCTGGCACACAGATTTCTGTCTCATAGCTGCATCTTTTGGGGTAGGAGATATTGGTACAGTGCAAATAGCACTGCAAGGCACACTGAGATGAATGCTTATAAGAAAAAGACTGTGGAATAGCAATGCCTAAGGTGTATGCTTTGAAATGAACGAAACAGTAGGGAAATCTACCACAAAATATCCTGGGTATACAGAGACTGAAATGCATTTCGCTGTGATCCTCTCACCTGAGTTCACTATACCCAACTGTAGCGCATCCATAAAGTTTTCTTGAGGATAAGGCTCCTGGACAATATTAGGCAAATGCTTCTCGGGGGTTTTGAAGCTGGGAAATAAGCATCTTCCTTTTCCCATTCATCTTTGTCTAAGGAAAAAAGAAGAAATAGTAGTTAGCTCTTTCACCATTCAGTGAAGCAAATTGCAAAATGCAATGTGATGAGAGCGAGGATGATACTTAGGGCTTTTCTCATTTGGCTAGCAGACCAATTCCCACTTCTGGAAGAGTCATTTACTATCACTTCAGGGCAATATTTTTCCCTGGGTATGCATGGAATTCACTCCAGGGCACCACACTCTCAATAAGCGGAAATGTACTTTTGAATCTTTGGCAATGGGAGGTAAGCAGGATGCTTTTTTCATACTGCCTCTTTCACGATGTGTTTTATCCTGTCAGTTGACATGAGGCAGAAGGAAGGGTAAAGACAGAGAGACTAGAAGAAGGATTGTGGATTGCTGACTGATTCTTCATACCCTGAACTATCATTTTGTAATGTGGTGTTTACAGGTTTTGTCAGCGATTTCCCATTCTAAGCACGTTGTGCTTTGCCTCAAAGTTAAGATCTATCAATTAAAGTATTGAACGGTGATGAAAGGCAATATCAGAGAACAGGGTTTCTGAGAAATGCCCTTGGTGCTTTGGAGCTATAGAGGACCACAGACCTGATGCTAATTCCCAGACCCAGTAGAGAGGATATAAAGGCTATTGCAGCTGTGTCTGGACAGGGTTACATGCTTTGCCCCATGCTACAATTACAGTGCCAGCACCTGTGGCAGTGACCATGCATGAGGGAGACAGCTCAGAGCACTGGGCAAGTTCAGGAAGGAGCTGTGTGATGTGTGGGGAGCCAGAGCCTAAATAATAACATGGGATCACAGGAAAGTAATGTCTCCAGTTCTTCCTGGAATGGTACTGGGCACAGCTGATCCTTGCCTAAATTTGTCTTTAATCGTACTCAGCATCAGTCTAAAGTTTCCTCTGCTGCTCCTGTTGTCCAAAACAAGAGGATTTCCACAGAGAACAGTGAGACTAACTGGTCGTGATCAGGCTGCTCCAAAGCTACTGCGTGTTACAGAGGCACGTGGGTAGATTCCCCTCGTAAATGGTCAAAGCCTAGTAATGAGAAATGTGTACACAGTTTTGACATTGTCCAATGCCAAAGTGAGGATTGGATGAGTTCTGCATCCCATTTACCCTCAGCTACCTCACTGAATTCAGGATCTTCAGAAGGCCTGAGGAGACCAGGCCTTTGAGAATCTCATCCTAAAATGAAAGAAGTTCATTAAAAATAGGATTGAATACTCTGCCTTTTCCCAGTGAAGAACATTCTCTTCTCATTCCTAATGAACACATTCTTTGGTATGTGTTCAGGGTGTCAGTTGTATCTCTCACTGCCTTACGCCAGGAGCACAGGTGACTGAATAGTAGGAGTGTGACCTGAAGACTAGCATCTGCAAGATACATCTTTTCTTGCAATATTTTTCATGGAAAGAAAAGATCGACACAATATTTTCATCCTGTCAGATGTGAACTTCTATTAATCTTTCCATCTCCTGCTCAAAGCAATAGCAAAGTAGGCATAAACTGTGTGATTACCAGTTTGTGGGTGACAGAATTCAAAGTCATGTTGAATTACTAATCATCTAGTCATCACTTGGCAACATCACCACACGTGCAAAGCACACTCCAGACAGAACAGTGGTAACAGGGAAGAAAAATAATTCCTTAAAATATCAATTATTTTCCTGGAGTTCAGACTATATTTACCCCATAATTTTAAGTAGAGCTTAACTCTAAATTTTCTAGTTTTCTGTATTGTTTCTTCAGAATCAAAACTCTGCTACAGTCAAATGAAGGCTTAAGTACCCACAATTAAACGGTGTAATTCAGTGTTTTCAACTTCTTAAGCGTGGTGCTGCAGGGCATGTCTCAGGATTAAAATAGAAGGAAAACTCCTCAGCAGTAACTGTTCATTTATTCCTGTCTTCACTGCCAGGCAGAAGAAATAATACTCGCTAAATTCATGGCTTTCCCTCACCACTGGATCACAAGGGGTTGGAGCTTCATTCCCCAATCGTCTGACATCCATCACGTAGCTCAGCAGCATCATCTTTTTTTGTGCAGAGGGACAGGTTCTCTAGCCACCTGGGTTTTCTGTTAATACATGGGGCTATTAAAGACCACGATAAATGAACTCAAGTTTCTATTTTACCAGGATTTGGAAGTTAGACATGCACCTCTTGCTAGCGAGGCGTGACTATTGATAGGAAAGGTTTTGAGGGACTTATGTAGCACAATCCTACACAGAACTGCCCTGGATTGATCCCTTTTAGGCATACACGCCCACGAAAGGGCATAAAAATGTGAGCCCCAGTTAACAGCTAATATCATGTACTTGGCCTGATGCCACATACATCCTACAGTTCTCCAGTTCTAGTGTTTTCCAAAATTAATTTCCCTTTAAAAAAATGTATCTCTAGTCCTTCTTGACTAGGGGGGAGGAGAGGGGAGGAATGTTAGCTTTTCTATTCATTAAATTGCCTGAACCAGCCCCAGGACAGAAGTTGCTGATGTTTCTTGAATGTAACAGTTTTTTCCAGAAACTGCAGTTTCGTCAAAGTGTTCCATTTGGGAACATGCCTTCCTCCCCTCCCCAGCCCTGAAAAAAAAAAAGCTTCTGGAAAAAAGCTGGAAGCATTATTTGCTTACTAATTTTATTTCAGTCATATCAAAATTGTTAATTTAAACCAGAGAAAAAATATTTGTCAACCATCACTATGTATTTAGCTTAGCCTTTTGTAAAGCATTTTGATAATATTTTAGTATAGAAGTCAAAATAGGATAAATTGCAAAAGTCGTCAATAAATACTTTTGTCCTATTAAATGAAGGAAGTCATTGCAGCTTTTTGTATTTGAATACATTTTTGCCACATAAGCCCCCCCAAAAAGTTAGGGGTTTTAAACTGATAATGAAGAAGGTCTTTGAGATGCTAGAATTCCCTAAGAAAATGCAATGTTATTTTATTATCAGCTTTCTTTAAAGAATATTTTGGCTGTATTTCCAAATACCTGTGCTTAGCATTGACAGTGATACTGTATTGTTGACAATATGGATGGTTTTAACTAGTGCCATTAGGCTTCAGAGTAAACAATTAAATTGCTGTTATTTTCAACAAGCCTACCTGACTGCTTTGTTTATCCTGTGGTCCCAAGTGCCTCCAAATTCTGTCTAACTGCAAAAGAACCAGACAAACATAAGAAAACAGCTAACCAGAAGTTCTCAATTTAAACACCTGCAAGATAATAGAATACTGAGATTGTGGCTGTAACATTAAAAAAAGCAAAATTAAACTAAGTGCAAATGCAGTATATCTACTACTTCGTTAATCTGCATTCAGAAAGTCTGTTTTAAATATATATTAAGCTGCAACACAATTTCCTTTTTACCAGACCAGACTGTGAAAGAACATCTAAATTCTTCTGCAAAATTTGTTTTATTCTGCTGCAGAGCACAAAGAGCTTCAATGCACAAGACAGAAATTGTCATGTTCTTGTCTGGGGAACAGTCTTGAAATCATTAGTCAGTTTGCCGGCGTAAAGGACATAACACAGAATTTGTGAGATGCATATGGTAACAACTTTAAGTCTTACGACCAATCTGGTTTTTTATAACGGTTTGTGACTACTTTTAAAGTAAATTAGATCTATTAATCTGTCTCTGATTTTGGATGGGGTTTTTATCTCATGTCAATTGTTTCTTTGCAGATATTAATGTTTTCTGTTTTAAACATATGTGTTGTGATTAGAATACCACAGTAGATAGGGATCATTAAAATAACATTTATCATCCTAAACTGTTATTGTTGGGTTTGGAATGTATCTGGTCCTTTTAGTGTGTTCTCCTTAAAGAGAAATAAATGACTACATTTTCTCCGGAAAGTCCAATCTGTTCTTGAGAAAGGCTTGCTTTAAAGCTGCCTGTACTATCTGCTTGGTTCTCATAATGCTTTTTATTCTCGTTATTTTGTTTTGCCAGGGTCTATCTCCAGGAAGCCAATTTTGCCTGTGTAACAAGACTGATATGTGGCATATTGCAGGGAGGTTTGCACCTTACCAGAAAGATCTGGTCCCACAAGAAAAATTGTTTGTAGAAAAGTGTGCAGCACAACTTTCCTTTGCTCTAATTAACGCATAAATGTCATTGTTCTAAGGTTCTTTAATTTAAGTTTATTAAGCTATATGCCACGTTTTGGAATGCAGTTAATGTGTGCCTAAGTTTCCATTTCCTTTAATGTCACAGGGGATGTTTTTGATATAATGTTATTTCATATTTTGACAGCAGCTACAGAAATTGAGACTAGGCAAGTTTGTTATAAATTAAAAACAAAATAGAACTAAGTGAATCAACCTTTTTTTTCTGGCAAGAGTAATTCCTTCCTTAGGTTATGTTCCTTCTGTATGTGAATGCATTTCAAAATCCTGCTCCCTTAACATCAAGCATTTATAGCCGGTTCACCCAGTTTATGGGCAAGATCATTTTTGTCTGTAATTACACAAACAAAAACATTCACACAAGGGTCATAGGAGGTTATTTAAATTATACAAATGTCACGCAGATGTAAATGAATGCCCAAATTCTGCTTTCATTGTGCAGGTTAGGTTGTATATTAATCTACCATGTGAGCCACTGGAACCAAGGATATTACTCGGAATGCAAGGTTTAACTGCATCAAGTAGAAGAATCAGGTCCCAGAAAATCTCCTGGATTTATCATTTTAAGAGGCTAAGTAGGAAGACTCACTAGATCAGTTTTATAGCAGGTTAACAGAAGTGCTTGCATGATCACATGCGATTAAATTTTTTTCATTAAAAATAATAAAACACGAGGACAAAATGCCAAGTTGTAGCATTACAGGTTGGGGCATGGCTCTCCCGAAGTTCACACTCACCTCTGGACAGCAGCAGGATGGAAACAGTCAGTAGCCAGAAGCACTCAACTTTACATCCCTTGTTACATGAATGAGTAAGTCTCCAGAATCAGTTCCTTTGGATCTCTAGGAGTTCTGAGAAAACCAAATTATCCCACAAACAACATGACATCAGTTTCTTACTGTCAACACAGTACTCGATAACTTGCAAAGCTTTAAATCAAAAGAGGAAGCAACAAACAGGCAAGCTATGGGGACTGCACCACGTAAAAGCTCCCTCACATTCAAGCTTACTTTTATTAGGAAAAGGTCTACAGTGATGAGAATTTTACATCGCATTTCTTGAAGTGTCTTCTCTATTTCATTTTAGTATTAAATGAAATTCTGCAGCTCTTGCATAATGAGCAAGTGCTCATTAGTGTGAGTGGTTTGAAGAAGTGTGCGGATGCAAGACCTTCTCGTAAGGAATGAGCATTAATGAACAGTAAAATGAGACCAAGGTACTGAATATAATTTAAATCACCTAGAGAGCAACTCTAGATAGTGTAAAAGACTTGTGCTGTATGAGCCGCAGAAAAAAGCACCAAAATTGATCAAAACATTTTTAAAAGCATGATGTTACTTAACTATTAAGATTTCTTGCTTAGTTGCTTCAATAATTTTGTATCTCTGTCCCAACATTGTTCACACACTAAATTTGGCTGGTGACTGCAGCACTGAGGAATTGTATCTATCAGGAGTTACGTGTTGCATTCTTCCTTTCCATTAAGGACATTGCTTGCATTTGGGCTGGAAAATCTGACGCACAAAGTAACTCTCAGTTTCACAAAGAGTCCTGATCACAGAGGCAAACCCAGCAGAGAGGGATGGAGTTGCCCATCTTACCTGTAAGTTAATGAAGGAATAGCCTGGCTGTTATCATAGGTGCAGTGCTTAGGATAATGTAATTATTTTTTTCTGAGTCTGCTTCATTGATTGTAAAAGACTGATGTAAGGTCAGAAGTAAAATACAAATTAGTTTATTAGCAATAATAATTTTTCAGTAGATTCAGTCCATGAATCCAGTCTCCATGAGGAGAAGGCTTTATTTACTACCTTCTAGACAAGTTTAGCTTTGGATCTATGGAAGAGCTCGAAATTAATTTATACAAGGGACAAGGGAAACCATCATTTGGATAGATATAAAACATGTGAGAGGTTGAGGCAAATACACCTCTGGTATAAAGAAAAAACAAAAGGTAAACAAAAGATCTAAGATGCAAAGGTAAATGCAGTCCCAGTGCAAAGATTTCTGACTAATCACTAGTTCGTATTTGTAATGAAAAAGGGGTTTAGATCCACAAAGCTAAATTCTCACATTGATTATGTCATCTCTGATACGCTTCTTAGAGACAAATAGCAGTGTGTGAGTAAGAGCTTGCTAAACCAACGATATAAGGAATGCTGAGGCAGTAGCATTGTTGTATCTGGCAAAAATAAGAAAAATAAGAAATAATACCTACACAGACATGGTTTTGGCTTTGACATAGAACAGCACAAAGTAAAAAAATTTCTTTCAGTTCAGTGGAACTACATCTGACCAGTATTTCCAGAAATACCTTTTAAAAATCCCCTAATAAACTCAGTGGGTTATGAGGTAATGTTGGGTAGCAGACATGGGACAGCAAGAGGTAATAATACATGATGTTGGTTTTATTTACTTACTTATGATGAGATTACTGTTGGAATACATGCTGGAAGAAGAAAACCCATGGACAGATAAACACTGCATTTCTGTCCTAGCAATCGCATTAGAACTGTTTTGGGAAAAAACAGTGAGCCAGATTATCAAAATTGTGTAAGTAGATGAAAGCAATTTCTTTCTGTGGATTATGGGAGTCAGAAGACAGAGCAAATACATTTTTACCTTGGTATTCAGTGAGTCTTAGTAGTATTAGCTGTGTAAAAAGATATTTTACAATTTTATTGGAGCTAGGACAGCCTTCCTTCTATCCAGCAGTAAAATTATAGATCAAAATGAAGACATTTTTGGTTCATACATATCAAGGTGCTAAATTCAGTGAGGTACTGTGAAAGAGACATAAAAGTGAGCCTCCTGATCCTACTCACATACTGTCTCCTGGTAATAGACAATATATCATTCCCATTGTCAAATATGAAACAAAATTTATAAGTGCATTGAGAGTCTTAAATACCTCCAGCAAGCTGCTATGAAGTTCTTCATAACCCAACCTACCTGTTGAATGATATCACCATTCATTTATCTATTAAGATATTTATTTAGCCCTTATCTGTCTCCCACGTTCTATGTCACTTTTCAGCAAGGCACAGATTAAAAAAGAAATAATTGTATTTCACTCCATGCATATGTCTTCCTGCCCTTTATCCATCTATAAATTACATCATTCAGAGATGCTGAGTGCTTTTGATCATCAAAAATATTTCATTTTTTATTTGCAAGAATTTTTTCCCAAGTAAGAAGGTTTTGTTGGTGGTGAGTTCAAGCAATTACATTGGAATTACATTTGGAAACCAAACAAGATGCTTAGTCCTGTTACGCTGTATAAAAGTAGATTAAAAAAAAGCAAGAGAATTCATGGGAAAGGGTCAAGAGCTGTAGGTGCAGTCAAAGCAAAAATACATCAGAAATCCTGAAAATCGCTATTGTTGGAACACAATGAACTTTTCCTTGAATTGCTGCTCCCATTTCTCACACCCCTGAACTCACATCCACTGGTGCTGCAGAAGCCAGTGTTCCTGTGTCTGTAGCCCCTACACAAACACCTCTGAATGCAGCACATTTATTTTTTTTAGCTTGCCACATGCAGAAGTCTCATGGAGAAAGATCACTGAGGTTTATGGCTGGTTCAGGGCATTTGAATACTAAAATACTACGCTCATAACTAACTCTCCAGTCCTGCCCACTCACTGAACATACCTGGCAGGGCGTCAGAGTAGGCTTCTGAGAGTACTGTGCAGAGACTGAACCATTAGGGTAATTTTTAATTTTTTTTTTTTTTAATCACCCTTCAAGACTCATTTTTTTCCAAGTCCACATGTTTCTCCCAGCGATGAAGCTGTTGAGTAACAAATTGGAGCCGTAAATCTGTGACGATTTAAGACCTGGCCTTCCCATGGGTCTCACGAAGCTGTCAATGCCTTCTTTGTGGTGGCAGTTTCTTGGGAGAGGTCCTGAGCCTTCCTTTTCCCTGCCTTGGGCTGAGAACATGTTTGGCCCTTAGCCAAGATGCAGAGAGTTGCTTAGGTGGATGTTAATTCTGAAGAGGCAGATGAACAAGGATAATACGTCACTCTGAAAACTCTGTGGTGCAGTGTTTCTGATAGACTTTATAATCCTCTGCGGTATAAGCAAGCATAGTTGTATCTTCAGTGGAAACATTAAGCTAGTTCTCTACAGAAATGGGAAAAAAAATATGGCTGTTGCATTGCTCAATACTCTGTGCTATCATTAATCCGTGGGCGGACCTGGACGTCTGAGCCCACGCTGACACAAACTGGGCAGATGTGTGCCTGTGACACAGCTGGCACCCATTTGTTTCCTTGAGGAGAGAGGGAATGGACTCAGCTACACCCCAGGGGTCTGTTAGCAACTGCTTGGCAAACTGAATTATTGCTGAGATCCACCGGGAGAATTTTAAGCACCCATAAAAATGCTGCATTTATGCCAATATCCGCCAAAGATTCAATCCAAAGTGGTGATCGTTCACCACAGCTTAGAGGCATGTTTAGGCCTTTGTGTTCCAACCACATGTACTCCAACACAGAAGTCACTGTGGAATGATCTGTGGTTTGCTGTGGGCAGTGGCTTTTAGGGATTTCCTCTCAGAAAACTGAGTATTTTCCTAAAGATTTGAACAAGAAACTCCAAATTCAAAAGCAATAATTCAGTACTTATATGAATTCCGCTTGGATGAGCTGTTATTATTATTTTGTAGCAAATATTTTTGTAGAACATAGTGGCCAACTCATTGAGACATGAAGATAATGACAGTCCTTGCTCCATGGAGCGCACAGCTCAACTGACGAGCCACAGCAGACAGACAAGACAAACCTGTGGGCTGGGGTGGGAGGCAGGCACGATGGGATTCCAAAAAATGCCAAACAAACCCCACTTGGGGAATCAGCTTCCAAAATATTTATTAATGTTTTCAAGGCTTCAGAGATAAAAGAGTCATTCCAAACAAACTCTCATCCCACACAGGCAGTGCTTGTACTTACATGCTGTTGTCCCAATGAGCTTCTGTTTTCAGTAGAAAACCTTGTTGCTTTTGAATATAGTTGCTGGGAATTGAGTTAGCAGACGTGATGTTTACTGCAGAGAAGTGCTGCATGTGGAAGATCACAATTAATTTACCAAAGGGCTGAGTATGGCTTGTCTTAACCTGTATGGCTTGAGGTCAGCATTAAAGGAAAGAAAGAAGAAAAAAGAAAGAAAAGGTAAGGGGAAAGGAAGTATTTCACAGTCATGTTCAAACACAACGTGTTTTCCAAAGGAGTTCAACCTAAAGGGACTTTCCAGAAAATTTCAATGCTATGGATTCTTTTACTCAGAGTTTAAGCAAACCTTGAAGACTTTGATTTTTTCCTACAGAAACACCAGCAAGTACTGCAGCTCAGCCAACATGCAGTAGCTTGATGAACAAATGTATTAGCACTTTACAGATCCTTATATGAAAGTGTACAAGAAATTTTTCCACTGAGTGGAAAGAACAGTCTGGCTAATGCAGGAAAATATTAGGACAAAACAAACAAACAAAAAGCAAAAAAAGCTGAATTTCAAACTCAGAGAATTTCAGCCCCCAAATCCAGTTTTAGATTCTGCCTTCTTCCTTGTCCACTGAAAAAACAAGCCCCATCAAAAGCCTGAGTATTAGTGCAAATCCTTATGGTAATCAGCTATTTCTAGTTACCATATGCCCAGGTGCACTAGGATTTACTTCCACCTGCTGCTGAAATAAGCACTGTGCAGGAATGAGCCTCAGCCCCCATTTTCCCAGTCGGTTCAGTTATCTCCATCTTTGTGCTTGGTCACATTCCCTTCCTTTTTCAGACTTCCTCTCATCCCCAGGCAGCTGCTCACAACCCACTCCTTCCTTTCTTGTTCCAACAGAGTCCTTTTAAGATTCATATTCTTTTTGATCTCTGGACTCTCAGACTTGGCAAGCCAGCTGTGTAACTGCCCGGGGCCTGGAAAATAGCACTTTCCCAACTGGTTATAGAGTTATTGTTATTTTAGCTCCCTTGAAATTGTTTATGCCAGGTATCATGTCTCGATCGCTGTTTTGTTGCCCATTGGTTTCCATCTTCTCCCAGACTAAACAGTTTTCTCAGACTTAACTCTATAAATAATCTTCACATGCACAGGCTGAAGCATATAAACTCCTTATGAAAGCAGTATACTTAATTCCCCTGGTTCTCCAAACCACAGTAGTTAAGATCAGCTATCTACAATGTTATACTAACAATTCCCAGATTTATAGGTTAGCTGATTGGTGAAAGAGACTTCAGGGCTCTGACTCTTGAATTTGCTTTCCTTTGCAGGTCTGCTCACCTCTCTGATATTCACATGAGCGGAGGAGTGAGAGGAGAAGTGAGTCATCACCTGAATTATTGTATAAGTAAGTATCTTCTTTCAAAAAATTCTAGCAACCAGTGCTTTCATGCTTTGTATATTCACTTGCTAAAATTTTCCCCCTTTTTAACATTTTCTATTTTTCCACACTTCTATTTCCTTATATTTCTTTTCTCTCCTCCTCCAACTTCTAATATTTTTATACTTGTTCTTTTTATAAACCATCTTACACCACAAATACTTCTCCAACATAGCCTAGGGTTTCTTACCTTTTTGGATTTCTTTTTTAAAAGTGGGGGGAAATGAATACAAGAGAACACTTCTAGCATAAATTGGAAAACAGTTTTCAAGACTTCTTAAAATATATTATTTGTAGGTAGAGCAATGCAATGAAAACCGAAAACACGGCATCCTACTTCTTTGCCTAATTCCCCACTTCTCCTACTTACAATTAAAATGATACACACTTAAAACTTAAGGAGACAAGCATAAATACCAGGAAGAGGAAAAATAACTTGCAAATCCACTTCCAGTTTTCTGGAAAAACAGCTTAACTCAGTATATATGTCAGATTTAGCAGCTGACATGTACAAACAGCTGAAATTATTTGGTGAACTCCTCTGACGTGACGCTATGAAAAGCTGCAGTGACTGCTGTTATTTACTCTATCCTGCTCCAGTTCACATAACACTGTATTAAAATCTTTGTGTGTGTCTTTTGAAACCTTGAATATGCCTGTCCCCCCAAGTCACTTGATACACAACAACAGCAGTAGTGAGAGAAAGCCTTCCTGGATCCTTCTGGAGTTAATTTCTCCTACTAACACTCAGTGATCCCTTCATGCTTGGTGAAAGGCTGAACACTTCTCTCCTAATTCAGCAGGAATTGCAACACGAGGAGTTTTGTGGTACTTTGTAAGAAAATTCTGGAGCCACTGCAAAATCCACCCAGACAAAACATCCAACAACTATATATACTTTAAAAAAAAATGTATATGTACATAAAAAGTGTCTTATCTCATTGCAGAATTAGAAAATGTTCCTTTGCAATTCAGGAAAACTATTCAACATGCTGGTATTTATAAATAGCCACACATCACAGTCACGAGCTTCTGAAGAACACATTCTTTCCAAGAAGAATGTTGGTGTTAATCCACTAAAAAGTGAGTGGGTGAGTGTGAGAGACGGTTCGAACGCATGAACGCAGCGGTGCCGCGCGGCTGGCGGGAGCTGTGGTGGAAGGGATGAAGAAGCACGGCTCTCCCTAGCCAGCTGCCAGGGCTCACTCACCTCCTGCCCCTGGGAATTCTGGCAGCTGGACCATCAAAAACCCCTGGCACCAGTACAGTTGAAAGCCTTGTGCATTTGATGAACCATGCTATCATGGTACAAAAGGGAGGGATAAGAAATGTAGCACATAGGGAACAGCTTCAGGACCATCTTTGTGCACTGACGCTATGGCAGGGGAAAGTCCTCTTCCAGGCCTTTGAAGGCTTTGTGTTGAGCCTCTTTTAGGGTAGGATATGGAGATGGATTTTGAGATGCCCTTGAGGAAGAGCCTGTCCCATGTCTTCAGAGTCTTCTAGACAGTGGGACTCATTGAGAATAATTCATTCTCTTCTCCCTGGCACATGATTAAAAAATAAAATAATCCATCAGTGTGGTCTGAGCAGCAGAAAGAAGTAAAAGCTGTTGTTATTGATGTGTAAGTCTTCTCAGAAAAGAATAGAACAAGCCCTTCTTATCTGACTAGTGAGTGAGGAAGTCGGCAAAGGGATTCCCATGAAGATTTCCATCACACTGGAATGGTTTTTCTGATATGAACAGTCTCACACTCAACCGAGACATGACTCAGATTTTTTCTGCATTTTCAGTATACTAAGATATCTAGTAGCACTAAATATATAGCAAACTTTGCTTGTTGTTTCAAATGTGAAAAGTAGGTGCAGGTCACTACAAAAATTAAAAGCTCAAACCCCTAAAAACGTTGCATTACAATATCAAGGCTGAGGTCTAGAGGGAATTATTTTCTGGTCTTTCAGCTTGTGGCAGACATTTAAAAACTATTTTAGTAAAGGACAGACAATTCTAATATGAGCAAAATCTAAAAGAAATTAGTTCAGCACTTGACCATTCACAGACACTTGGTCATAAAACAACAAACTACTCGTCATTCTTAATGTTATTCTTCTCTAGGGAACTGAGCTTTTTGTTTGCTGTAATAAACTGTTATAATTGAGCTCAACTTTAATGGAGTAGAGCTGTTTTCTTAAACAGCTGAGAAATGGAGATTTATTCTGATTAAAAAAGATGCTTGCAGCAGAATGAATGTGCATGTGATATAACCAGATCCTTCTGCATGCGTAAAAAAAAAATTACATTGTTACTTTTTTATTTTCTTTTTCAATGAAAGGCATTTAATTTTCATTGCTAGTGTATGGTGGGCATAGAAGATCAGGTGGCAGATATTATAATTAAGTGTTCTTTGTTTACAGAAAAAAATGTCTTTAATATTTTTTAATAATATTTGACAGTTTCATTATAGAGAAATGGAGGTCTCAACTGAATTTGTTGTTTGTCACCAGTTTGAGGCCTGACGTTATTTTGTCACCGAGCTGAGATGGTTATATTGGAGCTAGTAACTGAAACTTTTCTTGCATTTTTTGTTATGACAGGGCAATGAATGAAAATCTAAAGCACCAACGACGTCTCTCAGCAAACTTGACAGTATTCAGGTGTGGGCTTTCCCTCCATTGCCTGTCAATTTTTAAAGCTATGTTTTACAGGGAGCTACATGTAGTAGGCAAATCAAGATATAGGAGTAATCTTTGCTCTGCCCTCTTTATCTACAGCTCTGATCAAAGGTGATCATTTGTGCCAAATCAAGCACTGACGTATAGAACAGATTAATATGTAATAAGTACAAGAGCAAAATAAAAATCGTATTCATGCGGCTTCATCTCAGGACCACAGTGAGATTTGTGGTGTGGTTAGATAATAAGCCCACAGATGCAATTTAAATACCATCCTACCCAGCACATCAGCCAGAAAACCTCAGAGATAATAGTTCTTGTCTAGATTGGGCTTGGCATGCTGTTTTACAGCACCCCTTGGAAATCACAGAGGATAAGCCTGGAAAATTATTTTGTCTAATGAAAAGAGTTGGGAGCATGAAAGTACTGCCTTTCATATGGCCAAAAAAATGCTCTACAGAAGGAAGAGGACTGTGACAGCAAAGCAGAGATGTGTCCCACCCAAAGCCCATCACCTAACAGGTCGCTAACCACAGGCCAGTTCCTGGCTTAAGCACACTTCCAGAGGAACCTCAGCTCCACTGCAGTGGATTGCAAAACCAACAGTGAGTTTGTAGTTTATGATTTCTCCATTTGGATCCTAGGTAGTGGGTTACTTCTGGCCACAAATCAAAACCTCAGGAGGGATCTGAGTGCAGGTGGGACTTTATTCTCCTGTGTGCTAAAGACTAGGTGTGTAAAAGCCATGTAATTTTCCTACTAATTTTTGTCTAATTTAATATTTTCACCACTGCTTAAGCAATATCACTTAGTCCTTCTGCAAAAGAAAATCATTACCTCTCTCAGACATTTCCAACCTTTTCTTAACCCACATCCTAGTAATTAATTTTTTTCTCCTTTGCTTCATGCTAAGCTAAAGAGAACAACAGTCTGATTTTATTTTTTTTTGTAAACATCTTCAGACCATTTTCCAAACCAACATGCTTATATATAATCCCTTCAGCAATGGGAATGTACTGGAAGTTTTACATTCTTTCAAGATATTTTTTCTGCAGTTCCCTGAACCACAGCAAGGTGCCTTGCACAGAAACCCCAAAGCATCCATGGTGGGAAGGCATGATTTGCTCTCTAGAAAAAACAAAACAACAAAAAAAATGGACTTCCCATTTGGAATATAACCATATTTTGTTCCAAGTCCATATTTTCATTTTGGTACCCCCAGTCATAAATGTCTTGTGATACTGAGTAACAACAACATAATCTGAAAATTATGCACAGCTGAATGAGCTCGTTCATAGCTGTTATTCCTCATCGATGACTTACACATTCCACATATGAGGCATTTTACTCTTCCAAGGGTTACATGCCACACACTGAAATAAATATTTGGAGCCTGGCAAAATGTATAACCCTATCACCCATAGGTCTTATGATCCATCCTGTAATATCCTACTTTTAGTCTGAGATGGCTTCCATCTCTTAAGGTCTAACTTACTATAATTATTTCTTGGTTTAGTTTGGCTTCCTAGATGTCTTAGTTCAAAAGTTTTTAGCTGTTGCTTAATATAAAGCATTAAAAGGAGATTCACATCCAACTATTAGCCACTTGATGTACCCAGACATTAGCTAATAGGCTAAAATTTATATGTTCAAACAAATTCTGGTAGTCTGGGTCTGTCCTCAGAGGCCATTTGAAATGAACAGAAGAATCTGTCCCATCAGTGTTACTTCAGGTAAGTCCCAGGTCACCAACAGCCCAGAGCAGAAACTTTGACTCAGTTTCCACTGAAAGACTGAGCACATCAGTTTCTGCAAAGCAACAAGATTTATCTCCTTCCATGAGGACGCATTAGCTCCCAGCCCCATCATACACAATCTATAAAGTTGGGAAGCAATCCGGTTCTCTCCTGGTGAAACACTGAGCTACAAAGACAACTCACAGGTGTTACTTTTTAACATTTGATAGTGGATTCCTTAAAGTTCCTTAAAAAATTGCTTGCAGAAGACCACCATTACCTATATCAGACGGCCTCGGAGAGAATTATCGTCCCCTAGACCTCAATTTCTCATCTCAGCTGCTCTAGATTAAGTCAGAAGAACATTAATGGTACAGCATGGGCTCTGCACTTGCCTTTGTCTCAGCAGAAGCTGGCTGCACAAAATACCCATTTTACTAAATCCTTCATTTGCAGCCAGATTGCTTTCTCTGCTATTGCACTTCTTTTGACCCAGCCTTTTGAGTGTTTGACTTCAGTTCTGAAGAGAATAAGAATAAAGATGCACAGATAAGGAGCACATCAGATCATACATTTTCCCAAAGGCACGGGAGAAAGAGGCGAAAATATTTCTCAGAACTCATTCAATTTTAGTTCTCTTGAAGGCTTTTGGGAACTGGCTACATAAAAGTAATTTGTTTTATTCCTCTGAATTTTCAATACCAAAGAAAGTTTGATAGGGGGAATTAACTCTGTTCAAATGGGAAAGGAACTTCATTATGTCTCACTGCTCTGCAATAAATCGTCACACAAGAGCAGTAAGGGACTTGTCCCAGCTACATCCCATGACCTGTATCAGAGTTGTGAATTCCCAGCCTTTGCCCTGGCACAGCGTGTCACAGCTGGGCTGTGGTTTGTTCACAGCCTCCAGGGTCTCACTTTTTTTTACCCTTCAGCTTATCCAAGAGGCACCTAAAACACTTTCCTCTGAAATGTCACAGCACCCTCCTCAGCTGCTGCTCAGGACTCCCTCTGGCTCCTGTCTCTTGCCATGACCATGCCAAGTTCTCATCCCGGTGTTGGCAAAATCAAAACTGCACCACTTAAACTGCACTTCAGCTTACAATTATCTCTGCTCAAGTCAAAAACACCTCCAAAACAAACACATAAGCCTTCCGAGTTCAACATTGGTCTGTTCCCCCCCCAAAAAAATTAGTGGCAAGATCCAAATGCAAAAAGACATTCTCTGATCTCACAGACAACCAGGGCTGTCTGCATACCTTTCAGTTCACATCATCTGCTTTCCTCAGTAACACTCTGTTCTCTCCCTCATGCTGAAATACAAAACCGTCGCTTCCCCCAGCACCATAGTACATCCTCTCAGAGCACATGTCTCTGCGAAACTGAAGCATTTTTAGGGCTGGGCCTACTTTTTCATCACCTGTGAAGGGCCTAATGCATTTTTGGGTACAGGGACTACAATTTTTGCAAAATGATCTTGAGTATTCAGTTAGACCAAGTTCAAGCTCTTCAAGTTATTGGGGACATAACTGCATTTTCCAAGGTGACAGGATTCACCCTCATTCTTGACTGGAGAGAGAACAACATAGAAACATTATGGAAAGTAAAGTTGAACTCATGGCTTTAACACGAAAACATTATAGATTAAAAGTTTTGATTAAGTAATGCATTTTTTTTTTTTGTCAATAAGGGTAACAGCACTGAGAGTAACAAAAGAAAAAAAGCTGTAACAGAGCATAGGACAGTATGCAATCTGCTAGTCTATGAGAAAAATATAAGATAATCAAGATATCGGTCCCCACAGTTAACTGCCCCGTGAAATTAGAATGCGTTTCGCTGATTCAAATGAGACGCCTTGCTGGTGTCATCTCCAAAACCATAGTATCTCAAATGGGATAGGATGAAATCAGTTTAAGAAAGATTTGGGAATACCCCTCTAGAGGGAACAGGCATGAATCCTTTGCATTCACTTTTACAGGGTCTGCCTACGTAAGCATGTTCAGGAAAAGGCACCTGAAATAAGTGAAGCTGTGTACTTAAAGCAGATTCCTAAAAATTGCATTCTTGTTTAGTTTGTAATTATACATGTATGTTGAAAATTAAAGTGTTCGTCATTCATCTTAGATTAATTTATTAAGGAATAAATGTACACAGATTATCAGGATTACAATTATGAATGGGTTATCCATCTCACACTTTAAACACAGTTTAAACATGATAAGTTTTGTTCAGTGTGGACACAAATCTGACGTCACACATCAAACAAAGTATTCTTGTCTTAGCTTGTAATAGGCAAATATCTAGTTTTTATAATCACTTTTCTTCTTGGACACTATATCAGGTAGATTTTCCTCTAATTACTATCATAAGATGATGTGCAGTAAGAAATCTTTTTTCCAGTGCTTGATTTCTATGGGTAGCAGTGAGCAGCTGACCACAAATCCAGCTGAAAGATGATGAAGCAAGAGAATGTTTCAAATTTAGATTATATAATTTATTAAAATAACTAAGGAATAACTAAGGATCTTTTGCTTAACTCTTCAGAAGGAGGACCAGAACATCCTTGGCTTTTTGCAACCTGACGTTGTGCTCTCTGAATTCTTTGAAGACTCCAAGGACTCCAAGTGACTTGAGCAGGCTTTGCTCAAGTCTCTTCCTCCCCGTTTTTCTGTTCCCCAGCTGAAATAGCCGTGACAAGCTGATCTTCCTGCAAACATTGGCCTCCAGCTCAGCTGCCCACTGTTCAGCCCATGCTCTTCACCTCGCTGTACAATAGCTACCACCAGATATCCCAGGCCATTGCTAGGACTGTTAAATGCAGCCGCAAATAACCCGTCCCGTATTGTAACACTGAGTAATTTGATAAAGGCATAACCAGGAAGATCCTAAATTCTTTTACACTTATGAATCCTGTTCTTGACACAACTATATTGCTACTATATAAATCTTTATATATTTATTGCCAAAACCATATAATTACAATAAACATAAATTCATATGTGAGCTAGCTGACTTTTCAAACGGACGAGCACCCTGCACTGTATAGTTCTCTTCAATATTACACGTCCAGAGCCAATTATACATCCTTTATGTTTCCCTAGCAGGAAGGTTAAAATTCAATTCTCTTTTATTGCAGTTTGCAAATACAATATACTTTCCAGCTGGCTTGGAAAAGCTGTTCGGTTAAATCATCATGTGCAACACTGCTTCTTAGTTGCTGGTACCTCCCTACACAACAACAAATGGACAACTCCACTCTTCCAGGGTATTTATTTTCCTGTTCCTTATAAGTGATAGTTATTTTAAACACATTTATTTTTCATTTAAATGACTGCACAGACAATTTTGGTTGTCGTTTTGAATCGTGTTTTTTTGACTTGGTGTTCAACCATGCTTTTAAGTCTTTTTTAAAGAGTTATGAAATTATGTTTATTAGTTATGACAATTTTTACATTTAAAACATCTCCTGTAGGCTTTTAAACAATGCTCTTGTCCTTTGTGTCTCTCTCTAGTAAATTGGTTGCTTGATTCTTTTTGTTTTCAGGGTTTAAAATACTGTTACTAGCAGAAAGTAAAGTGATGTGTTAGCATAGCAGTTTGCTGTGTTATTGAGCTGAGGCAAGGAGCCCAGAAAACTAGAGAAAAATGATCCATTGAAATCTATAATCCTTCCCTCTGCCCTCACTACAGCTCCAGAACATGAGATTATTATGCTTGTTAGAATAACTACTTATCTGCCCATGGCCAGGGCTGGTGTCTACTGGAATGTTAAAAAGGTCCCCACACCTAATTACTGGGCTGACTCAATTATTTTTGTCCAACTCATACTTCAAAGAAATCCATTATAGCTTATCCTCCAACCAGGGAAAGTAAAAGGACTTATTGGAAGAATCAATATGCTCCAAAAGGGTGACAAAGGAATAAAGAGGAGAATTTGAGTGCCTTTCTATAGGGTCCTATGAAAGCTGAGGTCCTTCAGGGTGAGTTAATTGTTTCTGCTACCGACGCTGCAGCTCCCATATCCAGTCAGGTTTTCCTCCTTTACTTCCAATAGGGTTATGTTATTTGGCAGTCCTGATTGTTATACGTCTGCATTATTTTGTCTGATTTTCACTGGATGCTCCTTGGGACAGGGTCTGTGTCTTTTCTGCATTTTAAAAGTTGAGACACGTGCACCCGATACATAATTACTATATACAACGGACTTAAAATTCAAGGCAGCTTTGTTGGTTATTACTTTCTATGACTCGACAAATTTGTTACCTTGAGGTGCTAAACACAGCTGTGAGAACAAGATAGAGAGAAAAAAAAAATAATCAGTGTTTCTACTACAAAAGTTCCTTCTCATTTCATAAAAACCCACTGACACTGATATATTGTGTGCTGAATTCGTCTCTCCTCTGAGATGTTATTTTTGTGAAAGAGCAAACCAGCACCTTTCCAACAACATCTGTCAGCCAGGAAGACTTGAGTATCTTTTGTATTTTCACAGGCAAAAATTACAGCACTGAAAACAGTAGGTACAGTACCAACGATGCTGAGGATCATTACAGAAAGCTGCAATGATACAGAAATTCCAGTGAAAACTGAACTCCAGCTAATAAAACACTTTTCAAAGGAAAAATGTGACATGTTCTTTCTAGATGCCTGTCCTTGACTGTCCTTCTTCTAAAAGATCCAATTAATATTCCTGTAAAATTTATCAGCCACACTGTTTTGGTGGCTGGGATTTCCCCAGGCTATCTGAAAGGATAATCAGCCTCTGGGGATGCTCAAAGCTGTTACTAAGGGGGTTAAAGTCTCCTCTCACCAGCATCAAGCTGCGGCTGTTCTCATGAGGTCTTAGTAGCAGGGAAATTTTCCCCTGCTCGAGAGCCTTAGGGGGATGAATGAATCAACACCTTACACAACCTCTAGTCTTAAGGAATCTCAATTAATGATTGCTGTGTTATCTATTGGGACACCTACATGTAGAGAGCATCGTGTTTTCACCTGTAGGACTGCAACGTATTTGTTTTCACAAATTTACCACACATAGTTAGACACAATTAGCACTAGCAGGTCACAGGAGGCCTGGGTGACAGCTAAGCACAGCACCAGGATGGGTCTTTTCTCCCCAGAGTCCCTCTGAAGGTCCAGGCTGAGCGGGCAGCCGTCCGGCTTCACACATCTCACTCAAGTTGGTCACAGGGAACACGAGTGCAATTCCTCCACAGCTTCCCAAAGACACAGAATCAAAGGTGTCACCATAGTGGAACAATTAAGATCCTTAATGAGAAATTATTTACTGTGGCTCTTGCTCTTTCAGCCTCTTTATTACTCCCGCTTGCTCTTTCTATGCCATCAACATGCTGTGGGACCAGTCCCCCCACCATAGAGTGACAGACACTCTACAGACACTGGACGAGGGGACAGTCTCTCCTTCAAGACTAGAGCAGTGCTTGGAGTGTGTTAAATCTGGGATGTTAATCCATGAAGTTTTACTTTTGGACTGTACCTTTTATGTAAGCGGGGCTGGTACAGTCCATTTCAGAGGTAGGAAACCTCTCCCCTTTGGTTGTACTTCGGAAGAATAGAAGGTTAAGTTCAATTGAAAGAGTTTGCTCCTCAACATATAAAAATGCATTGGCTTGAATTTGTAATGTAAACTCAAGAGCTCCCTGAAACATAAAAAAATAGCATTTAGCTGCGAATTCTACTGCAACTTGCAGTAGAATACAACTTGCACTGTAAAGAACTGTAAGGCAGGATAAAGGCATCCCCAGCCCCTTTGCCTTTAAAATGCCATGAAAGCACAGAGGCTTTCGGCAGAACACCTTGTCTGCTCTCGAGAGCTGTGACTCTTCATCCTTTCTTTATGAAGACCCAGGGGATTGCTTACTTAGCATACACCAGAGGCAATGGCTAGGGTGAGCAGTCACTGCAGCCAGAAAACCCCAGTACAGAGCACAGGCAGTTACTCTCCACATGCAGAGACTTTGGAGCTGAATCGTGCTGAATAGAGAACCCCTCTGGCTGAGCGAGCCATGTGTGCCTGGGAAGAGCAGCCACTTTCGCTCCGCTGAAAAGCAATGCAGTAAGTGACTGGGGTATTGCAGCAGGCACCGCTTCTCCGGGCTCATCAGGAGCTGGAGCCTTGCAGCTTTTGCTGGGAGAGAGACAACCTCCAGCCTGGGAGCAGTGTCAGAGCTGCATGATTATTTTCTTCTTACTTTTTTCCCTGCTTATTGTTTCTAAATGAAGTGAAGGAATCGAGCCGATATGCAGTGACACTAACGGTGTTGTTTTGCTCTGGGGGGATGTGTGGGGATTGCAGGGGAGTGCTTGCTCTGTGGTCCTGTGCTGAACTGCCACTGTTCGGTTTGTAGCTTTTCTCTGTAGTCACGTCTGATAGAGCTTAACCAGAGCTGGTACCTGGTAACTTAATGTCAGCGTACCTTTGCGTGCTCTGGCTTCGTTATACAGCATGTTTCCTGGGCTTGGGTGCAAACTATTTTCTGTACTATTACTCTAATACTGGATTTACAGGGACTGTGCCTTTGGATAATGATAAATTGTGGATTGCAACTATGTGAATGAGCGTCTTGATGATGAATAATAATTTTATTTTACTTCAGCAGATACGGGTAATTTCTAGTTTGAGGTAAATTCTTCAATGTGGTCTGAAATAGCAGATGCTATTTTGTAGATCAATGTTTGGAAGCAGTACTTTATCATAGCATAGCTATTTTTCTTCAGATTCAAGTGTTCTCTTTCTGCACTCTGCAGTTAACAGCTTTCTGTTTGTACTAGGTAGGAGAGGGAAAGCATGATTTAAAGTTTGGTTCAGAAGAGGAGGGATTTTTTTACACAGTTTGAAAGTGTTTGCAAAATAAGAGTTTGGGCAATAATTACAGGCCTTTGGAAGAAACTGCAGCATTTAAAGCAAATTTGGCTATGCAGTTTTCATTCTGTTAATTTAGGGACTAATATTAAGCTGCATTCCTCTGGTTTCTCAGTACAGCTTTCTCAGTGACTTATGAGGCTCTGGCTTTAGAAGAATTGCCTGCCTCAAGAATAACTGCCATTTTGGGTTTCAGGCATGTTTAACTCTTTAAAGTAATGAATGCTAAATTTTTTAGAGAGCAGTACACACAAGTGCCAGAAGTCAAGGATTCTTTTCTTGCTGTTCAGTCAAATGTCAATATTAAATAGGCATCAATCTCTTGTAAAGGAGCACTAATGAAAGCAGCCTTTAATTTTCCAACTCAATTTCTGTTTAAAAGTTGGGTTTTATTTAGTTAGTGTAAACTATTGGGAAACATAAAGGAAGTCCTTACATAATGAAGTAAAAGTTTCCTCATTGATTTATCTGTCATTTTAGTCTTGAGCAAAATTTATAGTGACACTTTATTAGAAGGGATAATTCTCAGAATTGAGGCAAATAAATTCTGTTTCTGCTGGAGGTTTTTTTGCAGAGACGTTGTTAAAGATGTGTGTAATGTTTAGTCCTGGGCACAGGTAGCAACACCGGGAAATATCCTGTAAGTTCTCACCCCCTTCCACTCATACGCAACATGCGTGTCTTAGACACTTTTCTGCTTCAGACTGATCCTCGGGTGCTGATAAGAGCTATTTCCTCTGACACTGCAGTCAAGACACTTTCCTCCTTTTTGCCTAAGAGAACCCCTGTGACATATGGTGCTACTGAGTTGCAATCGTTAAGATAATGAGCAATTAATAAGTGATAATTATTCTTCATTAGCTGTACAACTTTGGAGATGGCCAAATCTATGAGGAGGGCGCATCTGATCTGCTTCCCTCTTTCCTTTCTCTCCTGTCCAGAATTCTCCCTTTCTGCAACAGCTGATAGGTGTTACAGTTGCTCTTGTTTAAGAAACTGAATCTCGAATCAGTGCAATTTTTCCAGTAATGGGTTCACAATCAGCATGTATGTTATCTGTCTCCATTTTCTCCATCTAGATATCTAGCAAAGCCAATAATGAACTTGGAATATACAAGAATTTATTATATGTCTGAATGAACTTTACAAACCTAGTAGTGATTTACCTATCATGAGGAAGTAGCAGGGATTTTACCTGTAACTAGAATGTACTCAGAACACGCAATTTCAATGACATTATCCTCAGACATTTTCAGGTAAGCCAATTCTAGTAATTTAACAAGTTACTCTTTTCAATTTATTTTCTCCAAGCAACAAAGTGGGAGAGGAAAAGTACGGCACATAAGAGCTGATGTTGGAAAGATACTGGATTCAAAACGAGAATCACAAGATGAAAAGAAAGATTATAGATGGTTTTATGCCTTCATACAATTCTGAGTCTCTAATCAAAATATGTTTCCTGAACTGGAACCTTGGAATTATTTGCCAGGTATTATTGCCCATGACAAATTTAAAATGAAGGACATTAGATATAAAATCTAATTTCTCAGCATTCTGGAATAAGTATATTAGTAGATAGATGTTTTCACTTTTTCACCCTTTGTTTTAAGTAATCCTGACAGGAGCCTTGCCTCATAAGTCAAGTTCACTTTATTCCATCACAATCTTAGAGAGATACACCCAAAGGGAAGTTTACTAATTTTATCCTACACCACCAGTAATGAGTTGCAAGTCAGTTTAATCAATTAACAGTAGTTGCTCAACATTTGTTGTCACCTAAACTACTTTAATTCAACATCACTGTACCTTGACAACTTTTTCACAGTAGAAGCACTGACAATGTAACCTTATAAAATGAAATGCAACTGCACCAGCTTGTCATTTAAGAAACAAAGCTTCCAGTACCAAACTGTGTAACAGAATATAAGTGAGTGCATAAGTATGCTTCATGATTTCAAACTGCAGTGAAAACGTATGTCATAGTTGCACCAGGTAAGGTGCAGGCTATGTTACCCTTAAAGGTACGACGTTCAGCACATTCTCAGAGAAGCTTTGCTGTATTGGTACAAGAGTGGAGAATTTTTGTACCATGCTTAGTAGAGCTGTCATGTTTATAAAGAAAAATGTCTTACAGTTAGTGACTTCCAAAATGTGCCACATACGTAGTCAATACTTTTTTTTTTTAATGACTACAAGAGAAAGGACATTTTCTTCCTTTCTTGTTATTCAAGGGTAGGCTTTCTGATGGTGTCAACTATTTAGATATGCTGCATAATAATGATTTAATTCATATGTATGTCGGCAGATCTCTTAGATTCTTCATTCTGCTTATCTGCTGTATCAAGATTGAATTTAATTGGGATTTTCAGATAATGTGCTTAGACAATCCATTTTCAACAACAAAATGAATATGCTATTATTTGCTACTATCACTTCTCACCAAAGGCAATTACTTAATACTCTATAATAGCTGTACTTCAGAATACTTTCTTTGCCACAGTGACTCTCTTCACTTTCAACACCCACACAAGCCCCAGAACCTACTGTGTGTAAAGCAGCAGTGCAGTAATATTCAAGGAGCATTAAAGGACTAAGATTGAGTACTTCCTAAGTACTGCCTGAGCTGTTGTTTTAAACCGAGGCAAAAATACTGTACTTGCCATTTCCAAGTGCTGTTCAAAAGGTATAGCTGTGCACCTGAAAACCAACCAGAATTAGAAATATCATGCTCTACATTTTGCAAAGTACCTTTAAAGTGCTCCTGTAAGGCAAGCTGACCTTCAGAAGATGCAGGAGAACTGGTCCACGATTCTTCCACCTTCTGTATCTGTTCCCTAAAGCTTTAGACAAGAATTCTAGCATCTGACTTTTTGGAGGATAATTCAGTACAGTGAACTTGAAAATAAGACTGTGAAAGTATGTATTTAATAAGCTTGATGATCAGGGACAAACTTCAAATCAGATACCTGATTTTCACTGAAACACCTGGAGGAAACTCCAAATGCTGTGCATTCAGTTCAGAATCTTCATGGCTTAGTTCATGGAATCTTTAATGATCTTTTCATCCCTTCTGAACATAAATACAAAGTATTTGTGAACTGAACATAGGTTTGCTTGAACAATGACTGCAAAGGCACATACCTTTTCTCAGCATTATTTTAGCATTGGAGTGTGAAATCTACCTCATCTATCCCGAGTGAGGCTAAGTCTCTGGGGGTCCTATCCACAATTCCTCCAAATTCTTAGTAGTCAGCCAGAGAGATTGCTCAACGTGAAGAGCATCATATCCCCAGTGTCAATCAGTACTGTGTTCAGAGGGAAAGATGAGGAAACAAGACAGAAGGCTGCTGAAAACACAGATGCTCGTATTTCTTCTGCTAAACGCAGAAAAAAGATTTATATCCTTTTTATCATAAATCACAGGTTTTCTCTTATTGCTTTACTTTAGACTTTCAGTCAGAGCTGATGGCTGTAAAGAACCACATGCTCAAGCAAATCTAAATTAACTGGTGGAAAAGCCTCTCCTTTCTCTCCCTGCCCCATCTGATTGATTTCATGATTACTAGAGAATTTGCTGCATCACGTATTTAGTTTGTATTATAAAGTGGTCCAAAGTAGCTGATGTCACCCATCCAATTTTTGTTTCCATATTCAAATTCCCTCTGTCAGCATCACCAATATATCTATGACTGTTTACCCAATAACTGTATCACATAATATGCTGCAAAATTGTTCTGTATTTTAACCAGGTTATTTTAAAATTCAGCCATCAGTCTGAGTATAATTCAGCTAGGAGGAGATACAGTAATAGATCATTTTTTCTACATCACTTGGAGGCACTAACTGTTTGTCAGGTTGAGTCTTGACATATTGATTCCTTTACCTCCACTACAAAAATGGAGTATCTGGTCAGTGGGGCTACCCAAGTCATTTTGCAGTCCTTGTGCTTTCCTTTATGGGGGAAATCAGGGCAAAGAACACGTCATATCAATCCATCAGCACTTGCTCATTTTCAAGGACGATTTTAAAAGACCCTGGTGGGAGCCATAAGCCAGAAGCCCCATCAGAGACTGTGAAAAGCAGCAGGACTCGGCACAGGAGGAACCAATCTTTTGGCAGCAAGATTTTGTCAGGAAAGTGTCTGCCATTATTAGAAGTTCAAATAAAGATAAATCTAAACTACTCAAAGTTGTGAAGCTTGGAAAAACCAAACAAACAAGAGTGAACTCTTATAAAGATAAATATTGCATTCTTTTTGTCTTACGGTTTTGGGGATTCTGTAGGATTCATGCTTCAAAACTTTAATCTACAAGCATATGAGAGCATTTTAGAAAAAAAATGAGATCCAGGCACCATAACCTCACCAGAGCTTCAAATATGAAAATCTTACAAATCTGAAAGGTAACCCCTATATTTAGAAGGACTATTTTACAAAGTATCAGTTTCTTTTTTTGTTACAATTTTACACGCCTGTCTTTGTGTTTTACAGCCAGTGGAAAGGTTTCCTGGGAAGAGAAACGGAAGGATTTTCTATTGCCTGCAAGTGACCAGAAAATACTGTTTTCTGGATTACATTCTGCTACTGAGTTCAGTGTATCATCCTAGCAGCTTTGCAAGTTGCAAGCAGAAAGTAGCCAGAAAAGAAATACTAATGTAAAAGCTGATCCAATCATTGTTCGGCTGCAAAAGTATTCAGAAAGAGCTTTCCTTTCTGCTTTTATGTTCTGTATTTGGTCAGCACACTGAGGATGACCAGCATGGCATTCTCTCCTATTCAGCCTCATTCTCACCCCATTACAACATTTACAGATCTTGTTTGTGTGTCTTCTGGAAAAAAGCAGATTCTCGTGTTCAGAAAACACCTGCTGTCACTTCATATTGTTTTCCTTCTGCCAGATCTTAGTGATGAGCTGTTTTAAGAGTTGCCTGGAGGGTGAGAACAGGTAAGTAAGCAAGTAAGAAAAAGTAAAATAAAATTAAATCTAACCTACAATTGCATCTTGTAAAGGAGCTTTTCCCCAGCCACCTTCTGCTTTGGGTCTTGATCCCAGTGCTGTGGAAGGCAATAAGGAGACTCCCACTGACTTTGGATCAGAACCTAAAGGACTTCTGTGAAAGGTATATTGACAATGTTTTGGGTAATCTACAACTGCTTGCATTTGCAGAATTTACTCTGTTTGTGGTGCAGAAAAAAGTGCAAGAGATCCTGACCTTGCAAACACTCATCTTCATGAGCAACCCTCTCCTGTGTAAACACCCAGCCTCCCATCGGTGGCTTTGTTTGCCTAAGTCCTTGTACGTCCATTAAAGATTTATAGCAGGGCTGTTACAGACAATGAAGTTATGTGCCATCCTGTTCTTTTCTGACAGTGTCTTGATTTAAATTATGTGTGGAACAAAGGAAATAATATTTTGAAAGAGGAATGAAAGCATAATACAAGAACAAATATAATTTGTTTACAGATGGAATTTAAGTCGATGAAATAACTTTTCTTACAAAGAAATTGTGCTCCTAGGGAGAATGTTTTGTGTAGTACTCCATAGCTTAGGGATTAATTTAAACTGCCCCTTAGACATTCTCACATCTTAAAATGTAGTCCACTGGAGAAAACTAAGAGGAGATGCATATTTCTTTTTTTTTTTAAGAAAAAAAAACAACAAAAAAAACTTTACCTCATATAATCCTCATAAAACGAAGATTTTGGTAAGAAGTAATAAGTGCATACAAATGAAGCAACATCTCTGAAGAAACAAAAACAAACCCTCTAGTAATTCAAGATTTCGAAAGAAAATCAAAGCAGCATACATTCCACAGAAAAGTTTCCTTAAGCTGTATTTAATACTAAAGTATTTATTGTCTTTAATCTGAGAGAAAAAGCAGTATGTCACCTGCACAGGTCCCAGTTGGATTCTTCTCTGTCTCTTGACAAAAGCAGCTGGCCATTTCAGCAACAGCTAAGGGAAGGAATATGTTCTTTCTTTTTTTTAATACTCATCTACAGATGTGGCACCTCAAAGCTTCCCTCCCTGAGCTTGTAGACCTGAAACAATCGTACCTCACAAATCTGTTCCCTACCCTTGCCCACAGGCAAAGGAAGCACAGGTTAAAGAAACTAGAGATTGAGCTAAAACATGACATCCGAGTCAACAGAACTGCTTTCTTCTCATTCCCCTGCAGCTAGGATCTTGCTCTAAAAGTGATGTTACGTCTTCAGGTGATATTTAATCAGTCACTTGTTCACAAGAACACACCTGAACTGACTGCTAGTTTGTTTTTTTTACTTCTGACTAATGCTAAAGTATAAAGGTACTGAGCATAGAACACTCTTCTGTGATATTTCCCTAGGTTTCTGCAACTTGTCAGGCTGCACATTACTTCCAAAGATGAAGGATCAGACTTACTATTTATATACAGCAGAGTTGCCATTGCTATCGTAGCAATCTGGTCCCACAGATTCAAAATTAAAGTGGGTATGTAAACATGCTGCCCTCACAACCATTTATATATGTTCCAGTGACTTCACTGGGCAATTCGGTAACAGAAGATCTCACTGATTTCTTCTTAAAATTCACATAAGTTACACTTTAAATTTGAAAGACTGGCTGCATAAGGGAACCATGGGTACAATCAAGCTAGGCTGAGCTTTTTTATGAAGTCTGTGATTTAGTGGTATAAACTTACTTGGTTTTCCAAGACTAAGAGCTTTTTTTTCCAGGACTAAGAGCTCACAGGCAGTCTATTACTCTGCCTCAGCTGACAAGAGGTAACTTTTAAAGATACATTGCCTTGGTTGCTTGCCGTCTTGAAAACATAACCCTACGATACTGGAAGTAATATTCTAATAAAAAGTTCACTACCAAATCTGCAGTTATTGCCATCTGATGTGTTATGTCATAGTAACAGCTGAAAGAAATCAACATGAACTTTGCTAGAAAGAGCTCCAACACAGCTTTAAAAGCCACTTTTTCAGGTGAAGAGAAACTTGTCATTTCCAGGAAACTTGAGCCTTTCTAGTGCACTTCAAAGCCTTGGCCAACTGGAAGCACACACTGTAGGAAACTGCTGTACAGTCTGTTTGGAAGCTGACCCTAGCACAGGAATTGAAAGAAATTAATTTGGCATCTAAAAGAAGGTGTTGTGGAGTCAACGCTTTCTAAGCAGAGGACCGAGAGAGATTTGGCAAGCTTGGTGCATATATTATTGACGTTTTATGTCACAACGAGGTAATCCCAGATCTAACTCTAAGCTAGCTGAGGTTGCAGTGGTCTTGAAGCCCACCCTTCTATGGGGTATGACTTCAGTGATGCTGCACGGCTTAGACCGCAGTGTCCATGTGGCTGTGTGAGTTTTGGAGACTGTCAGAAAACACACCCCACCCCCCCCCCCCCCACAACCC
>NW_009709469.1:36788-46304 GCF_000703405.1 Apaloderma vittatum
CCCCCCCCCCAAAGACCCACAATTTTTGTACTAGCCTGTGATTTTCTGCATTCCCTACTACCCATCCACCAAAGATAAAGCTTTTATGTGGAAAGTTGTTAGACAATAAGCATGGCAGTGTCGAGAATGGGAATAATTATGCCTGCTTTATGTTGATCAAACCGAAACACTTTTTTAAAGGAATAATTCGAAAATGGAAATCAATGATGGTTGGCATCATACTCAGAACATTGCCTTTGGGCATGGAAGTGCACAAATGCTTTGGTGATATTTTGGACACAGTACAGGAGAATTTTCCAAGTGATTTTCCACCTCACAGCAAGAAAATATTGCATTTTGTTATTTACATGTGCACATCTATTTGTAGCTTAAGCAAGTATCTACAAAACATTAACGCCTGCAGCAATTTTTTAAAATTAATAGCAGAGAAAGAAATAACACTGGTACTTCTTGCAGAATTTTATCTGTTGGATTTGGTAAGAATGGGATACGCTATATAAACAAAGTCTTGCTTCCTTATTTGCGCAGGGATCAGAACTGTTGTCTTTAGCTTTCTTTTCTCCTGACAATTCAGTTCTGTAATCTCCTTATGCTCCTACATTAAAACCTTTGCCTAAATTGAGAGGTCACTTAACCGACAATTTAAGCTAGACATTAGCAAACATAACAGGAGGCAGTGGAGAAAGTCACCCCACAGAGAAAGAAAAGCAATAAACATCAGGAATCTGCACCACCTCACCTACTTATTCCTTAAAAACAAACAAACAATCAAAACTAAAAAAAACCAAACCCCAAACAAAAAACTAAGCAAAACCCCCAACCCCTCAAAGAGCCACTATTTCTTGAAATGCCTTTTTTCTTCCTCCACTTGCAAGTTACATCTGCTTAAGCTGAGTTTGTGATACATAAAATAGTTCACATCACAGTTAAGCCTGTTCTAAGGAGAGCCTTGATGTCTAACATTGACAAACATGTGGGTGGAGGACACGGAACCTGTGCACACCCAGGGTGGTGCCGTAGCAAGGCAGAGGTCTGAGAGGGACCAAGCAACCTTGTTTTGAGGCATGTAGCATTCCTCAAAGTGGCTCAGCACCAGCTGAAAGCATCTTTTCAGGTGCAAGGTGGATGGCATTCCAGAACCTTAACCAAAAAAAAAATAAAGTAAACCCACACAACAAGTAATTCCAGGTAACTCCTCCTCAGAAATGGGGCTACCATGCACAGCACTGGCAGGTGGTTGTTTGGAGCTGGACAGAAACTGCAGCAGCCGACTGCAGCACTGTTGGGCAGCCCGGACCAGGAGGTCCTGGGTGCCCTTGGGAGGGAGCAGCTTCTGCCACAAGCTCAGGTCTGGGCACAGGCAGCCCGACAGCTGCCAGAGGAGGAGAAACTACAGGAAACTGCAAGGAAACCAGAATTTCAATCCACCATTTTTCACGACAACCAGGGCAATGCAGTTCATAGATTCCGATGTATCAGATGGGCTATTTTCACTCCAGGGAAGCCAACTATGGAATCATTTCCCAAAGACTATCAGGTGACACAAGTGCCTGATCATCACAAGAAGCACTGCAGAATTGCTCTCACTTCTTACAAGTGATGCTCAGTACAAATCATTCTCCTATTGCATTACCATGACACCAGAATAGAACATCAAAGAAATAATCACCCTCCGAAATTGCTGTCTTGGAGCTGTGATCCTAGAGGCAGAGAAGATCTGAGAACCTCTAAAAGGACTTTGCCATCACAATTTGATCACGGTCAATAGCCAATACAGTTAGTATGACATTTCAAATCTCTTTTCTGCAAGAACCTGACTTGGCCTCTAGGAAGGTAATCTTGAGGGGGGACGGGGAGGACAAAATACGTGTTTTGCAAAAAATGTTAAAAATATTTAATATTTTGCTGTCTGTGAACAAAATCTCTCTTTTTTTAGCAGCCAATCACTAGATTTTTTTTTTTTTAAAGTCTGCCTCTGTGTAGGGTCTGTGAAAGCTGAAAAATGAAAAGTTTAAATTGAACATTTCAACACACTTGAAATGTTTTTGTCTCATGGATACAGTGAGTCTCATTCTAGCAGACCAAGCCCAGGCTTGCCTCCGCCTGGAGTTAGAACAGTACCACCAAGGTACCCTGTTCTTCAGAGAGAAAGGGGTTATGTTGGAAGAAATTCTTCTAAAGCACCAAACTCGAGCTGCAGCTCCTCTCCTATCATATTTTCCATGTTACCTTTTTCCTCTCTTCATCATATGATCCAACAAACTATTTCACCCTTTGAATGTCTGGGAAAGATCAAGAAAAGCAAAGTTTCTCCCATCAGCTCTATTGAATTCAGTGGGATTCCTGAGAGAAGAGGATCTTTGAACAGCAGCAGGTTATATGATTGCAAGCAGGCATTAATTTTATTACACAACTGCCCAATAGCACTTTTCTGAAAAATCTAGAAGTTCTACTGCATGGCAAAAGTCAGCATTTTTTAGAGCAGTTTAAACCATAAAAGAAAGTAGCAACCATCAGGGGAAAACAAGAATAGCGGTTCCTTCAAGATCTTTTGAGTGATTAGACTAATTTTCAGCCTTCCCCGTATATGATCTATTCTTTAATTTCCCACCTTACTTCATAGCAGCAAAACCATCTTTCTATTCTAAACTTTTGTTTTTCTTCCATTCTTGACACGTTTCTCTCTAATGGATGTTTGCAAAATGCTTCTATAAGAGAGATGAGAAAGCAGGAGCAGCTGCAAACAAGGCTTCAGAGGGCCGTGCCAGTTCTCCTGAGCACAGTGCCCTGTCACTGCTGCATCTTCCTCACCTTGAAAGCCAAATCAAAGAGAATTTTAAAAGAAGGAATAAAATTGGAAGACCAAACACACAGAGGTGAGGAAATATAGAGCTGATCCAGTACTCCCTAGGGTAGGTGAAATCAGAATTAAGCTTTCTTAATCGTGATCTCAATGTTCTTTCCCATATTGGTATTATCATGAAAGAAAAATCAGTAAATGCTCTAATACAACACTATGTCAGAGAAAAGAGGAGGGGGACAGTCCAGTTTTTAGATTTTTTTTGCCTTTTCTCATATAACATACAGGTTATCCATTACTTCTTTTTTCTCTATGTATCTCTTTGTAAGTATCTTAATAAGTTTTTCCTCCCCACAATTTGAAGAACTGACAAATTCTATTTCTAAACATATTTTCTGGGCAAAACTTTGATTTCTATTTTTATAATTTGTTACTATAGTTTGTATTATAACTTTTTTTTTCCATACAGCTCTGGCTAATATGAACTTGTATTTGATTAACACACCATTCAATGAGCCCATAAACAAATCAGCATGCCAGGTATTAAACAACTAGCAAGGTTCTTGTAAAAACATATTTAGCAAGTTCTTACTTGCTAAAGATGTGGCTATTATTCATTGAATAATAGCCACATCTTTAAAATGGCAAAGATAATTTTACAAGTCTCTTTTTTAGATTTTTAGATCTCAGTAACTTACAGAGAAGCTACTGTTTAAAAACACGACACTAGCACAGAATGTAGAATTTGTTGTCATTTATTTTCAGTCCTTCTCAAAATTATGCTGCATTTGCCTGTACAGCAGAACAACTACAGGGACTCCGATAGAGTGCTGTGAAAATCACTGCTCCATAAAGTCCTTGCTGCTTAGAACAGGAATCTGTGAAGGAATAAAAGCACTTTTTCACCAGGTTACAAGAAAGGTGGATGAGGAAATAGTTTCTGGTTGCTGGAACGAAAAAAGATGACGAAGTGTAAGTGCATGAGGGGGGAAAACCCCACAGTTCTCCTTTGCAAAGAGGAAGGAATGACAAACAGAAGGCACTCAAGAAAATACTTCCCCCCCAGCCACAAGGAAGATTTGTATATAATCAGCTTCTGTTTGCTGAATAGCTGTTGCTAGCGTATTTCTGAGCAAGCTGATGTTGTTTTCCTTGCTTGAGTGGTATACCAATAATAAGTACATTTATTATTCATTAAATGAATAAAAGTACTTAAATATGCCTCAGCATTTCCCAACAGGGTTCAAATCATGGCAATAGAACACCCTTCTCACCTAATTCGCTATATTAATGGCTAAATATTATAGTTTGCTGTTTAAAATTTCTGAGTGCTGGAAGCAGGGATGGGGGTAATTTTCTTCACTGTGTGTTACAGATAAGGTAGGATGGGAGAGGTTGTGTTGGCAGGACAGTGGGAGCTCGTTTTGCAGAAATACAGGCCCAGTCATCAAAACACTCGTGTTCCCCGTGTGACACCGTGCCTCGATCCTGAGAGCGTAAGGCAAGAAATTTAGCCCACTGCTGAAAATTTCAGCCAGAGGGTTCGTATGCAGAGCTTGAATCCATCAAGATTCTTGCTTTCTAAGTTGTTCTCCAGCTAGTCATCTACATTTGTGCAAAATAGCCACAAATCCTCACAAAGTCAGAATGCTACACTTGATATACCAGCAAGCATTTTCATACAGAATGGAGAATCACTCAAGTATCAAGTCAAATCTTTAAGAATATTTTCTTCTAAAAAAAAAAAAAATTCAGCAAACAATGGCTTTACACACAGTACAGTTCTCCCATAAATAAGGGATGAACAAAAAAAGGATTCATAAAATTCACCAAACTTGGAAGGTGTTAAATGGGAAAAAAGTTGTTTCTAAAGTAAAAGGCAGATCCACAGATAGATGCTCTAGTACGTGTGTGCATTGTTTTGTATGTTTTGTTGTGTTGTTTTGGGGTTTTTTTTATATACACAGGAAAAAAAATAAGAAATGAGGAATCAAGAAGATTTACTCTCGTGGTTTTCTCTGCTGGCTGTTTGGAATCAAGTCTTCACATAGCTGATTGAACTGGCCACAGCGTCCCAGCCTACATCTGCATGATGGAGAGCTCTGCATAGCATTTTCCTGAGCGCCACTGCATGCCAAAATAGGTGGAAGATGATTTATGAATTTTGTTTTTTGTGGGGATAAATGAGGACAGAATTATGCCTAGTTCACCATGTCCCAGATAATTCCTTGAAGTTATGAAGTTTGCACAGGACTGTCTTACCATAGATTTATGCCCGCATAGAATTCAAACAATGAGAAGCGAACTACTGAAGCAGAATGCACAGGGAATGTCCCAGAGCATAGAGTGCTATGGGAGATGAATTTATCTACAACTGAACCATATCAGCCATGGAGAAGAACCAAGTTTTATTCCCAGCTAACACTCGATGCTTCCAGTAAAACACTCCTGGACTGTATTATTGTCACCAAGTGCAGCATTTGGCAAACTGTATCTATAGAGCCATGTAAAGTTTAGAGTATAAGTAGATGAACCTGGAAGTGAAATAGTTCTTCTTAAAAGACTAGCACTTGAAACACCTAACAGCAGTTACCAATGTTGTATTCTTGAGATACAAGGAGAGAAATAATTCATTGATCTAAAAGCAGGCTGCAATACAGTGAACAATAACAGTGGGGTAACGCTGCTCTATAAGCAGCGTGGAAAGGACTCCTGCCATTCTCGAAGAGTTTGGAGACACCACAGACATGATACTACATGACTGAAGCTGGCAGTAATATCTTTCCAAGACACAAAATAAGGCTGAAAATGAATATGCAAGTCCATTGGTATTGATGTTATCAACTTCCTCTCTCCCAGATAAGTATACAGAGCTCCAGGTATCTAAAGGATGTTTCCCACAAGGTCTGCTGAGTCCTGACAGTGACAGAACTGCTATTCATGAATTTCAGCATATCCTAGGAGCTAAGACTGGTTTTGTCATTTATTAACACCACTGCAATTCAAACCTTAAAACCAAACAGAAATCTACTTGTTATAATTCTGGCCAAAGTCTTACTGCAAAGAGTTCTCTTTTTGGTACATCCGTTCTTGCTTTCATAGTAATAAGGTCAGTCATTGAAAAACCAGCTATTTTTTGGGTAAATGCCATTGAAGTGGTTATATGGGGCTGCGGTCTCAGTATGGGAATCAATTTACTGTTCAATTAGTTACAAAATGGAAGAGGCCAGTACTTGTTATCTAAATGCTCTTGAAAAGGTCCTCTGTTAGGAAGAAAAGCCTCCCAAAACAGATTCCTATCTACTTGGTCCAAGTCCATAATTCTTTAATGTGTCTGTAAGCAGTAATGTTTTCTGTCCTGCAAGACAAATACCCATTGATTTGTGTTTCTAATGACTGCTATGTCAGGCTTGCTATATATTTGCTTAATTAATTTCTCTGACCTTCCATTTTACCAGCTGTGTGTAGGTTAGTCTGAAGCACTTATGATGTCAAAGGCTTTTTATTAATTTACTAAGCAAGTTATTTTGAGACATTTTTTGGAAAATATGCCCAGTCAGCATAGATTTATGATTTGTTTTTTCAGCTCAATCTGCTATCATTTGTCACATGAGTTTAAATTAATGCATACACATTGACCTACAGGAAGGAGATTGTTACTGTTTCTTGAGATATGAGGAAATAATCTGAATTCCAGGGAGGTTTTCAGATAATTGCATTAATTTTTAAAGTTGGAAAGTTCCTTCCTATTTGTAATTAGCAATGCTTCAATTTTCTGCCTAAACACTCAGTAGTAGAGCCAGAGATTGTACTGAATATTGTGCTTCTTTTTCTACAGACTGCAACCTCCAGGGTATTCTAGGTGCAATCCTGTAAACCAAGCAAATAGAACATGCATTTAAGTCTGACAGCATCAGCTGGACTTGCGTTAAGTGTCAAAGGCGTAGGAATAGATTGGCTTCTAAATTCTGCCTAGAAAACCCTGTTCTCATTACATTCTCTGAGAATTTAGGAATCTAAATGCAATTAGGTACCTTGGCCTTACTGGTTTACTTCTCAGGGCTGCCCTAAGTAAATATTTAAAAGTTATGCATGTGCTTAAACCCTTACGTGAAAGTTGTGTTAAATGATCTAAAATTAAAATCTCAGCTTGACTCATGTATACCTGCAAATCAAATTTATTTTGACAACAGGTTAACATAAGACACGGTTGAAGGAGAGCCTAGAGCTAGACGGATTGTGTGATTTAATGCTCCGCAATTAAAAGACAAAGCCCAGAGATGCTGCCTTTCAAATGCGTGTGAGTGAAAGTTCTGCCAGGATTCCATTGTCTGCATGCATGCCAGTAAACTGGAGCAGTTGCCATGCTGCTTCATGGAAAGTTATTTATTAAGTCAGTGATTTATTTAGTCTGTTCAAAGAAGGTGGGATAAAATATTGGGCTGGTATTACCGTGATCATTACAGTGCTATTATTTTTTTTAATTAATATTGAGCAACCTGTACTGAAGCCAACTTCAAGGCACTTCAGAAGTACACTTCTCATTCTCTGGCTGGAGAACAAAAGCCTTAATTCTAGACGAGGGTAGGATAAATTATATTTTCATTCTATGACCCTACAGAAAACTACTTTTCTTAGAACCTTCCATGCACAGGCAGGGAAAACAGACTCTTCACTTCATTGTCTCATCTTATAGAGGAGATATTAACTTTTTTTATTATTGTTTCTGAGAAGTTAAACATAAGCCCAGAATAGACGGCATTCTGAGTCTGAAGACCCCACATAAGAAAAACTTGAAAAGACTCCTTCAGCTCACATGAGAGACAGTGGGTGTTTTGCTGCTATTGCCTCACTACGGAGGTCAGTGGGACAGGTTACTCTCAGTACCAAGTGACAGTATCTGAATTGTGGAGAACCATGTTAATTCAAAGCTGCCTCATCCGGAGAAGAGAGCCGTAGTTATCTGCAACCCCATCCCGGTGCAATGGCTTAACACTACGTTGTGTTAAATCCTTAACAGAAAGCCTTCAGAAACTATTTTAATCAATTAAGAACAGTTGGACCCTTTAGCACACAGTTACCATTGTCTACTCATTATGTACTTAAAATGCAATTACAAACAGGAAAATAATGTTCATTTTCTATTGACCTCTTTTTACTCAAGTGAATCAAGTCAACTTCTCATCTGCATTCAAAGGCCCAGCTGCTTCCCGACTGAAACAGATCCTGTAGGCTTTTTATATCCAGTAGCGATGCAGCAATGCCATATGTAAGGCCAGGGGGTGTGGGGCAGCTGGGATGTCTCCTGGCTCCCAAGTTATCAGGCTGTTCCAAGTTCCAGCACAGAATTGTCCCTAGGATGGCAATTCAGGAGGTAGCAGAGAATCTAGATCCAGTTCCCAAGATAAGTTTTGAGGGTTAGAAAAGCAATCTTGCCTCTCAAGATTAAAAGAAAATAATTACTAAAAAAAGAAGGGAAAAGATGGTTTTAAGAGTTACTTTCTACTAACAGAGCAGATCTCTGTCTTTTTCCAACAGTCTGGGAACGGAGTAAAAGGGTGAATGTATAGTGAAGGAATTTTCCTAAACATATATAAATAGCAAACCATCACACTTTCACTGGAAAAAGCAAAATTTGTGGGAGGAACAAGTTAGTCTGCTTTGAAATGCATCTGACTTCAGTAACTGAAATGTCTCATACTTAGTTTCAATCAACAAAACCACACCTGAAATTCAGGGTGACGCAGGAGGACTTCTGAAAACACAAATGCTCATGGATGCAAGATGCTTGCATAATTCGCTTTATCAGATCTTAAACAGAAAGAAATGTGGGGGTGTGTGGAGGTGAGTCCCTGCACCATAAACCAGGGGGCACAGGTATCGGAGTGGTGTGTAGTGAGGATGTCCCCATTTTCATAAAGGCAAATCTGCATTCATTCCTCACCACTGCACTTACACGGTCATTTGATGGACAAACGTGCATAGCCCAGCTCCATTTCACCATTAGACTGCTGATAACGGTTTCAAGGTTATAAATATGACGAACCTGGACACTGCTTTAATTGGTATCCACAGCACTGGGTCATCACAAATAAAACCAAAACCAAATCCCAGTGTATCATTCAGGAAACTGCTTCATAAGCTTGGAGAAGTTTTAAGTCGGCACAAAAACAGCCTACCAGAACTTCTGCAAAGACTTGTTACTTTAAACTATACCTTCATGTCAGATGCCAGAGGAATAATGTGATTCTCTATGGTCAAGCCTAGGTTTTTATGCTGCTACTATAATATGTAAACACTTCCTATTAAAAAATGCATAGCCATAGAACTGGCCATATCAAATATCAGATAATTGCCGGCACTTGTTTTTCAAAGTCAAAACTCTGTTTAGACTTCACTTTGAGAAAATGAGGATTTTATTAGTTGGCAGAGAAAGGGAGGTAATACCAAGGGGAATTTGACTTGGGAATGCAGTGTTCCAGTCAGAGCAACCTTTCTGGCAGGAAAGGCTTTCCCCAGAGAGGGGGTTCAGTAGGATTTCCTTAGCCTGCTCAGCTCTCAGACTCAGTTTTATGGAGGCACAAGAAGATGTTGAGAAGGTGCCTTCAGACATATGGACCCACTCAGCAATGCACAAACCCCACTGTCTTTCTCACTGTGTAGTCAGTACTGAGTCAGTGTGTGATACTTGGGGGGGGGGGGGGGAGCCCAAACAA